>NW_027183241.1:0-36108 GCF_041146395.1 Eulemur rufifrons | reverse complement strand
TTTTTCTGTTCTTTTCCCATGGCTGAAATAGACCTTCACTTGTGCTCTGAAGGCAACAGGAATTTCTCCTCTTCTACCAGTGGCTTAAGGTTTTGCCCCGTAGGAGAGAAAGGAGTGAGGGTCCTTCTGAGGTGGTGTCCCTTTTCCACAGCAGGTACTGCTCTCCTCCTCCAGGTTTGCACATGGGATCCTTTGACCTCTCATCCCGACTTCAGTCTTTCTCAAAAGTACCCAATTACATCCATGAAGAAGAGCCAAGGAGTACTAATGGCTCTTGGGTCTGAGAGTCCACATTTGTCTTTAAGAATTTATTGAAAATAGGGCGGGTACACTGGCTCACATCTGTAATTCCAGCACTTTGGGAGGCCTAGGTGGGAGGATCACTTGAGACCAGGAGTTTGAGACCAGCCAAAGCAACATAGTCAGACCTCATCTCTTCAAAGAATAATTAAAAAAAAATTATTGAAAATAGCACCTGAATTCTTCTTAGAGTTTGTACATCACATGGCACACTACAAATGTGCAAGTGCTTGTGACCTGTAACTCCTTAGAGTTGCCTGTCTTTCCTTAGTTTTCAGGCTAATTGACAGTCGTTTTACTTCAGTTTCTGAGAAGATCAAGAATAGTTATGTTCTTATGGGTTAACTGGCTTTACTTGTTATACGAATGGGACTAATACACTTTCCAGTTTTTCCATCTAAAGCAAAAGCCGGGAGGTATCCCCTTCTTTTATTTTAATTCATGATATTCTATCTTCTCATTCATTATTTTTTAAATTATTAATTAAACAGATAATTGTACAAAGCCTATTCTAATTATATACAGGATACAAGAAATAAATATACCCATTGTTAGGAGACTAGGCAACTATTTCTCACTCCTAATGTTTTCTTTCATATGGAGAATCTTTCATTAAAAAAACACTTCTGGTTTATCCCTTGCTCCCTTCCTCCTTGTTTATGAAAAGATAAGTGATGTTTTATTAGTGAGTTTGACAGTGGACTGTGTATGTATGAATGTGTAGCTCAGCCCATTTCTTTTTATCCTGGTTTTGCAGGTCAGATTATCTGGAGCCTGCATTTTGCTCTTGACCTTTATAGCACAAATTTTATAGAAGCCGATTACACATGAGGGTGCCTGAAATGATCCAGGCTATCTGTGACTGGGCAGGCATGTTGTCTATGAGATTCGGTATTAGAAAACTTGTTTTTGCCACTCATTTATGTTACATTTCCTCATAAAAACCATGACAATAATAGAGATTCTACTCTGAATTTTTTGGCCTTGTTATTCCTTGCCTATCTCAGATGGAGTTCAAACTCAGATGGATAGAAAGAAACATTACACTGAACCCCTTTCAAATCAGAAGCAGCAGCAGCAGCAGCCTGATCATCACCAATATTTCTTGATTGAATATGATGTATCAATTTGCTGAACATTTCACTCAATATCTAAATGAGTTCTTACAAGAATTCCACGTTAGTGGTTAGTGTGAATATTTTTCTTATGAATTTTTTTTATTTTTCTATTAGCACTAATTTAAGAATCATTAAAACCTGTGACGATAATCTTTTAAAAACATGACCTCACAGGATTTTTACCTAAAAGTTCTGTTCTTTCCTTTCCACTCCACTTGAGCTATATACAACTGGTTTGTTCATCTATTGCAGGGTAACTCAAAAACTTAGTAGTTTAAAACAGTAGTTATTAACTCACAGTTTCTGTGGATCAGGAATCTGGGCGAAGCTGGACTGGGTGTCTCTAGTTCAAGGTCTGTCATAGGATATAATTGAGTTGTCAGCCGGGGCTGCAGTTGATCTCAAGGTGTGGCTGGGGAAGCTCACCCACAGGGATCTTATGCCTCAGGTGTTTGCTAACTTTAAACCTGAGATAACAGTTGATCGCCACGTGATAGCTCATGTGATGACAACTTGCTCCTATGAAACAGAAAGAGAGAGAGAACAAGAGAAGTCAGTCACATGTCATCTGTGTTTTCCTGCCTTATTCATTAGAAGCAAGTCATTAGGTAAAGCCCTCACTCAAAGGGGAAGAGATTATACAACTTCATGAAAACTAGAGACTGAAAAGCATAAGCTAGAACTTAAACAACCATGACTGTATGTAAGACCATGCTATATTTTTGAAACATTCCACTTCTGACATTTTAAACCTAATATACCACTTTCTGATTTCAACCTCTTATCCTTTCCACTGACTGCTACCAGATGGATGACTCAGTGGTTTTATTCAGATTTCTAGTGACTTTTCCCTTTAACCCTCTGTGGCCCTGTTTTTTCTTCTCTTTCCTTTTGTAAGCTAAATCCCAAAATGCTTATGGAATATATTTGTACCTGCTGATATATGATCAAGAGCCCCAAATCCTGTCCTACCTAATATCACTTTCCTTAACAGAATTCCTGAGTTATTATAGGCAAGGAAAATTATACAAATAAATAAAACACGATTTTATAATTACGTATGTGACCCAAAAATTCACTAATGCAGACTTATGGGGAGATTGGTTTAGAATTTTAATCTTGAACCAAAATAAATTCCGCAGGATACCACATACCTATAATGCCCAAAGAGCTCGTGGATTTTTAACTATATGGCCCCAGTGGTTACTGTGGAGTGCACAGTGTGATGGATTCTACCACCCTGATTACCAAACTCTCAGTTGGAAAGGCTCTTAGAAAAGGGCAAAAGCATGTTACTAAGAAAATCCATAGCAAGTTTTCTCCCAATCCCCTCATAACCTTTTCTAAATATATTTCCTCATGCTTTCAAGCTCATCCTCATATTTCTCTAAACCAGATGATAGATAACCTTGCTTTCTGCAGAGATTTTTAAGCACGTGGCCCATTAATGGACTGGATCATATATCTGTTCCTCTGAACTTGTAATCATTCTGACTTTTCCATTTCGCCTTCTCCAAAGAGGTAAACTTCTTCCTATGCAAAGCAAATTCATGTCTCTACGCTGTGGTGCGTGACTCATTCTGTTCTTTAAATAAAAGAATCACATCAACCTTCTAGTCTCTCTACTGTGTATCTTATTTCCAAGTGGTTTCATTCTCTGAGCACATAAATGTGTTTAAGTTTTTTTTAGTATCTCAAAGCAGAATATTGCCATGACCCTATAGCTTTTTTCTTTTCATAGTCAAGCTTTAAAAAGAGAAACCTTTACTCACAATCCACATGTTTCCTGTACCCAAGTCTCCACTGAAAATTTTCTCAACAAGGCTCTCAGTGATTTTTACCACCAAGTCTGAGTGCTACTCAGTCTTGTCTTACTTAATTTTTTTTTTTTTTTTTTTGGTGGTATTTGACACCCTTGGTAACCTTTTTCCCCTTGATGCTCTGTGGGTTTTACTAAGATTTTTATGTTGGTTTAGGCAGGCATAGACTTATATCTGCATTCAAAGATGCTCAAGGTAAAACCAATTCAGCCATAATATATGAAACAGAACTTTGTGAGCTCAGTTCTCAAGTCAACTATGCAATAAAATAAATTCAAAACCATTATTTCAGGTTAATTTTGGCTGCCCTGCCTGGGGCCCTTCCCAAGGCTTATCACTAAACATAGGTCAGATGTTCTTCAATTCAGATGCTTTTGAGGCTGTTCACCTCTTACGGAAGGAGGTCAGTCCTTTGTCAACTCAATACCCGTTCAACGAGTGCCTTATAATAGTTTTCAAGCAAGTTCTTGTCAGACAGTATAATCTTATATTTATTTTAACCTCTCTCAAAGTTTATCAAAATCTCAGTTTGAAGAAATACTGATGACTGTATGTAAACTATTCCCTCTTTTAAATATGCTAACATACCACAAACTAACCCCTCCCAAACAAGAGATCTGTGTATGTATATCACATTATGTTGCTCCCATAAAACCTTGTTATATGTGGAGAAGAAAATATAATATAACAAGCAACAGCTTGTACTTTGCAGTGAGACAGCTCTGGGTTTGAATCTAGTTTAAAAAATTCTGGATTAGGTAAGCAGGTAAAATGCTATTTCATCTCACAAAACCTAAAAGGAACGACAATAACACTTAACTGTATTAGTCAGCTTTCAAGTTTAGGAAACAACCACTCTAATAATATTCATTTATTATAGTACCACCAATATTAAAGTTCTCTGAAATCAGAAGTTCCTTTTATATATTTGCACTTATGAATTTTTCCTGAGACTGCTTGGCCTAGGCTGTCTTTACCAGTAAGCAAACTAGATGTAACATCATCTTCCCTGTCTCAGGAATATTTAATAGCTTTTATTCCTATGCCAACACTACAGATTACTCATTATATATGGTTTAGTTTAATAATATTCACTCTATATATCTAAAATGTGTTTGAATAATTTTACTGAATTTTAACAAGTCCCCACCCTTCTTATCATGGTAAGGATGCTGAAAGGAGAAAAATGAGTTAGAAACATAAAGAAATAAGGCAGGCAGGAAGAAAATGTGTTCTCTATATATCTAGATATAGTGTCAGTAAGTTTGGAACCACACATAAACAATATAAAGTGTTTACAAAGCAGGAAAAAAAACTACACTACGGAGAGATTCTAAATTCTCTCTGTGAAAAGATCAGGAAAAATTAAACACGCACACACACACACACACACACCCCACTTGAATAAGTTTATTGAGTGAGCATTTATCAAATTCCACTAATTGGGGAGAACATTTTATACACTAACCAGCATCAACTCCAACGGCACTGCATTACTATATATTTTAGGTATTTTTGGAAACAAGAAGTTTTAGAATCATTAAAGTTTGAAGTGCAAATAGAGGAGTGATAACTAGAGACTTAGAAAGAATCAGGTCATGGACAGTCTACTTAAATGTATTTTAAAAGGAGGGACCATGGTTTGATTTGTGATTTTGCTTGATCACACTCTTTTAAATTTGCATAGAATGCTTAAATACATATCAACATGTTTGAGTGAGGTATTTATGATTCTCCAGTTATAATCCTAAAAATAAACTCAAGGAAAAAAATAAAAACACTCTTATTTTCAGACCTTGGCAGCAGATTGATATGTGACCACTTATTTAGAAAAATAAATTTCCCATTTCTTTATAAATTAAAACTAATGTAACTATTTATGTGATTTGGGGGAAATCAAACTTTCAAGATTAGGATTCAAGTTTAACGGGAACAAGTCCTCAAATCAATGTATTGACATATTGTAGCATTCATCTTTAAAGAACGGGTTACATTGTCTAAGAAAAAGTTAGTTTATTTTTTTATTCATGTTGATTAACAATCTTACTGGAAATCAGAAATGGAATGCCATAGTTAATGTATCAGTACACTCAACTCAAATCTTCAATATTATTCTTGATACAAATAGTTTGTAATATTCAATAAAATCACTTTTCTGACATGAACTAAAATATATAATAAAGGGGTGACAAAAGCATTAGAATAAAAGCCATCATTACACTGAGTTGGAAGGAGATTCATTTAACCAGTTAGGATTCTGACTGAAATAACTGCATGCAATTTGTTAATAGGTCTGTGAAGCTTTTTATAGGCTGCAATTTTTTTAACTGTTCCACTGACAGTTCAACATTCACAAGACTAGCTATAGTTTTGCCATCAACTCACTGCATGAACTTCAAATTTACATTTGGCAAGCAACAAGAAATTACTTTACCTACAGTGCTTATTCTGAAATATAATTTAAGACATAATGTTTATTCTTGTCTTTGTTAATAGCGTCTAATGAGAAATCATTTTTATTGAGAATCCAAACAACTGGAATATATTTCATGCTCCATAATTTTATGAGAAACAAGTGATATCATGCTATAATCATAAAAGGAACTATGATAGGTATAGATCCTATATTAATAATCATACTTTCTACAATAAGATACTAGATGTTTATAGAATGAATCCATACATATTAAAGGTGACATGTTAAATTGAACTATCAGAAGAAGAGGATAGCTTACTTTCAAAGAATTAAGGCTCTGGAGCCTAACTCCTGAATTTGAATTATTATTATTTACTGCAGTTGTAGTATTAGATGCAGGTTGTTTTATTCTAGCAAAGAAAAAAAGATGGAACCTACACATTAAGTATCTGTTAATTCTCAGTTCATTAGAAATATTTATTCAATTTGATAATACAAACTTGTAAAGAGCTTTTATTATTGTCCCCATTTTACAGGTGAGGAAACTAATGCATCGAGTGTTGAAGAAACATGCCCAATTTTACCAACCAGTAAGTATTTTTTTCATGTTTTCAGAACAGTCAATTCCCCACAGACACCTAGGACATTTACTCTATTGGGAATGCTGCTGTAGATGTATTCCTATAGAAGAGAAAATAGAGTGATAGTAGGGTGATCTAGTGTTCTCACAGGACTCACTAAAAGAAGTGTACAATATCTAACTTTTAAGCCACTATAATCCGAATTGAAAATTACAAATATCATTTGTTTACCCCAAGACATCACCAAACTAAAGTTGGAGTTCTCAGTTGATTATTAATTGAGTTACCTTAGGTACTACATACTAGAAAATACCATGTAATTCTAGATGGGCACTGTCATTATTATTCTTTAGGTATAGCTAATAGCTGTTTCAAAAATATGTAAATTTGCATTTTTAACCTTCCTTTATTGGAGTTAATAAATGAGAGTTTTAGCTTCACTGCATGTATATAGTTCCCCTTCCCTGACCAATTGTTGAAACTCTCATGTGTATTTATTATTTCCGTAAGTAAAAGTATATTTCGGTGACCAGCAGAGCATGGAATACAAGTCCAGCCTGTACTTTCTTTTCATGGTTGTTCAGTGTCTTAATATGTTTTTGTTTACTTGTTTGTGTTTGCTTGCTTTAATTTCCTACAGATGTTTTCAATCATGGACTTGCTCATGTTTCATTTCTAAATTAGGAAATGGAAATTTTATAAAAAATACATATATATATTACTTGTCTATGGAAATTGTTCTAGACTTCAAAAAAGCACTTTTGTACTTTTCTTATATCTGGCTTAATCTTACTTCTTATATTCACTTCCTTTGCAGAATTTGATACCTACTTAATATTAACAGATATCTATCATTATCATGACAGATAATAGATATCAAAGATCTCTATATAGATATCAAAAATCTCTATATAGCTATATATATATGTATATATATTTAAAAAGAGATATTTGCATGGTCTGAATGCTTTTTTCATAGGGTGGCAGAAATGCAGGCCTTGAATCACCTCTGAAAAGAAGAAAGAATGAATGAACTGAATACATAGAAGTAGGATACTGCATTTGAGGATTACAGCAGAAAGTAACTCATAGAAGCAGGGATGTGGATATAGTCTGATGTGAAAGGCAGTGGCAACCTCTCTCAGTAAAAATGAAAATGTGTACCACCTTTAGTGCCGTGGATTACTGATTATTGAACAGTTGTTGTGAATTGCTGACTAACAACTCCGGTTTAGTTGTTGCTATAAATCTTTCTTTTGTTGTACGTGGTAGAATACTTCTACATCCCACTGCTTTGGCTCTGGACGTAGTAATCCTTGACAGCGTGACACATTTTTTTTTTTCTATCTGTAAATACTGCATTGAAGTATCATAAAACATACAGAGAAGCACACAAATCATAGATGTACTCGTGAATGAATTTTCGCCAAGTGAACATTTCCATGTAACTAGCACTTAGATTTAAAAAAGAAAGAAAATATAAAGAAACCAGCACTTAGATTAAAAAAAAAAAAGAAGAAAACATAGAAGCACAGAAAGCTGCTGTGCCTCTTTCAGCCACCAAACCCTCCAAGCGTAACCACCATTCTAACTTCTACCACCATAGATACATTCTTCCAGTTTCTAAATTTTATATAAATGAACTCACATAGCATATCTTTTATGTTTCTGCTGCTTTTATTCAACATTGTGATTTTCAGTTTCATCCATATTATTTTACATGTAGTTTTAAATCATTTATTCTCAGTATTCACAATACTATCCAATAGGACCCTCTGCAGTGTTAGAACAGTTCTGTACCTGAGCTGTGGTCAGCCTACATACATGCTGATATATATACCTATGCAGCATACAAATACAGTAGCTATATCTACTTACGGCTACTGAGCATTCTAAAGTCGTCGGATTAGTGTGTAAATTGAAACTAAACATTCAAGTGTGTCTAGTGATGACCAATGTTGAGCACAGTACAGAGCATAGCTCTTACTTTTATTGATTACACCATAATTTAAACCATTCATTCTTTTGTAGAAAAACAAATGAGTAGTTTCATGTTTATAATATTCTGAATGCTGTTGTTTTACACTATCTTTTATTTGTATTTTGGGAAAAAATATATCATTGACCTTATGAGGGAAGTTACAATGTAGGCGAAAGTATTACAATTTTTAACTTAATAGATTCTGTCAAATAATTTTTCAAATTGGTTGTACCAAATTATCCTCTTACCAGCAATTTATATGTGTTTTAGTTACTCCACATTCTCCTTAATTATATTGTCTGTTTCTTTCATTTTTGTGATTTTGTTAGGTAATAAATATAGCAATTGTGATTTAATTCTTATTTTTCTTTACTAAAGAAAGGGAAGATCTTTCCATACATGATGAGAATGGCAATTCCTCACTGTGGTATTCCTCCCAAATGCTCATAAACACAGTATAATCACGAGGAAAATAACAGAAAAATCCCAATTCAGGAGACATCCTAAAAAATACCTGAGTAGTACTTTTCAAACTCTGAAGGACATGAAAAATGTGAAAAGTCTAAGGATCTGTCACAATCAAGAGAGGCATAGGTGGCAATGACCACTAAATGCAATGTGGTGTGCAGGATGGGCACTGGAACAGAAAAAGTACACTAAGCAAAAACTAAGGAATTTTGGACAAGTAAGGACTTCAGTTAATAATAATGTATCATATTGGCTCATTAATTGTAACAAATAGACTACTTTAATGTAAGATGCCAATAATACAAGAATTTTATACGGGAATTCTCTGTACCGTAATCACAATTTTTCTCTCAATCTACAACTGTCCTAAAATGAAAAGTTTATTTAAACACATAGACATAGAATGTATTTTTTTGCTTGTTTTCACTCTCTTCAGTATCACACTCTGAAACCTTAATAAGAAACATTAAAATAATCTGTTAATAAATATATTGCTCAAACTTAAAGTAAAAATTAAAGTTTTATATATAATATATATGTATGTGTGTGTGTGTTTAGGAGAATGAAATAAATTTTTCCCAAAATGCACTGTAAAAGGTCACTAAATACTTAAAGGTGCCTTTTGCATACCCTGAACGGGAGATTAAAGAGAACATCAATGGCTAAACTGCCTCACTGCACTGATACTCCATGATTGACTTACTGTGACAAATAGTAAATGAGATTTTTTTTTAAAGACCGCAACGCCACAGTGACTAGTTTTTCTGCCCCAAGCATGCAGTATTTAACAGAAGCCAAAATGTGTCTCCTTTTGGAGAAAGAAACATCACTTTTATTTTATCAACGCAAGAGATTAATTTCAGTAGAGCTGATCTCCATGAATATATTTCCCTTCAGACATTGCCAAGGTCAGTGGAATTTTAACTTGTCTGGTGCATTTGTACTGGTTACACAGCTTAAGCCTTCCTAGAGCAAATATAACTCACCATCTATCAAGTTTGCTTTTTAAAGTTCAAGTTGAATATTTCTATTTCTAGCTCAGCCTTTACATGCTCTGCTGGTTTTTTTCTCCTTGCCATATTCTTTGGCTTCTTTTTATGTACCTAAAGCCTCAGATTATATTGATTAAACTTTCTTAGTGAACATCAAAGATAAAAGAAGCAAACAATTATTGGATTTAAGGTTGTAATTACACATGTGCAGTGAGCTTGCGGGCATAAGTTAGGTTGATGTTTATTTTAATTAAAATTATATGGCGATGAGAAAATGAGTGCGATGTGTATATACGTGGAAGAATGGGTAACTTGGTGGCCTTTGTAGACCATGTGATTTATGGATCGTTCCATGTAGATTTTAAAATAGATTGGCTTCAAGCATCCATTTTAAATGAATAATGTGCACAGTTAAAAAATAAAAATATTGAACTTATATATTTAAGTTATTTGGCTTTCAGCTAAATCTGTAAGCTCTAGACATTTATCTTTACATACTTGATCCATTTGAAAATATTTTTCTAAGTTTTAGTGATTTATAATTTATCTCAGTGTAGAGCTTCCATTGAAGCTATTCCTCCATATTTCCCAATTCTCATATTCCCAGTTAAACAAAACAATCCCGCATTTTGACGTATAAAATTTCTGTTGCATAATTCCAGGAGCAAAATAAGATCAAATGAATCTGTGCTGGTATATTAATAAATAAATATTATTCTATTTTTAATGAAAAACTCTCCTCTTCCTCAACAAGGGGACTTCTTTGCTTTCTCAATGTGCAATATAAGCATTTTACAGTGTTCCCGTGGAGATGATGATCTGTATTAACATAAATTCAAGATTTTAAAAATGGGAATTTCAGACCTATTAAATGAGAAAATAATATTATAGGAACTCATCGAGGAGCTAATTTGCCTATCTCATGGTTTCTTTCAAAACATCTAACGTCCTGATCTTTTATTCTGGTTACAGTACCTTCTATTCTGGGAATTGTCCCTCTCTTACTTGATGTGGTCAACAGGTGAGGCCTTCAGTGTAAGAAACACAGCTGGAGAATTAGAAGCCAGATCAGCCAGTATCTACCATTCCCTTGGCAATGATTTTTTGTTGAGAAAAGGGCATATTACCCAAACTAGGACAGTCAGATTTATTTTAATGAAACAAAAGGAGGCAGAAAAATATGACAGTTCCCTCTCAAGATTATTGACAGTAAGATACATTTTAGCCTAAACCTTCTAGACTTTATTTGTGCCACCATGTAGAAACATCCTTCAGGAAAACGTAGTCTGCACCCAAGAGCATGTAGCCAAAAGACAGACAGACATACCTGAAGATATGTATGAATACCTCTACCAAGCCTTACTTAAAGATATTTATATCTTTATATTCCCAGTAAGATTTTTGAGCACTTTGCATTTGGATTCCTATCACTTTTATTGAAACATAACAGACTCATACATGAAAGCATACGTACAGCTACTTCCTTGACTTTTTTTTTTTTTAATTTCTGGACAACATTGTTTATAGAAGTTGCCATGGACTGAATGTTTCTGTTCCTCCAAAACTGATGTGTTGAAATTCTAACCCCCAAGGTTATAGTATTAAGAGGCAGGGCTTTGGGGAAGTGATTAGATCATAAGAGTGGAGCCCTCATGCTCTCACAAATGACATTAGTGGTCTTATTAAGGAAACCCCGGAGAGATCTTTTGCCCCTCCCGCCACATGAGGACAATGAGAATGCAGCCATCTGTGAGGAATTAGGTCCTCAGCAGATGCGGAATCTGCTTGAGCCTTGATCTTGAACTTCCCAGCCTTCAAAACCATGAGAAATAAATTTCTGTTGTTTATAAGCAACTCAGTATATGGTATTTTTTTATAGCAGCCCAAACTAAAACAGCGTTCAATGATAATAAGTATATATAAATTAGGAAAACGGGGAATACAATGCTTATGAGTAAAACTACATAAAACATTTCAATGAATACACTACCACCTTAAGCTTTTTAGGAAGTCACAACTACTAGAAAAGTCACTCCTAGAATGTGTTTTAGGAGATGATACTGCTTTGTGACAATGGAATCTTTGAAAAATCAGATTGTTAAAAAGTAAAACCATCCTCCAAATTGTACAAATACTCTCCTTTCAATGTTTTTGTATTGGAAAAACACTAATTGGTCATTGTGGGAATACAATCAAGAAATTAAAATGTATACATGCCAAATCAGTAAAATCTAAATGAGCATAGTTGAAGAATTTTGCCATTAATCTGCATTTAGGCCCATTTGTCATCCAATAGAGTTACGACCCCATTATTTCAATGTCAAGTTTTAATGCTATAATTTTATGGCAGGGACTCAATTTTCTTTCACCTGGTACACTTCTAAATTTCGCAATTAGAGAACAGCATTTACTAAGTTTTAATTAAGTTTAATTAATATGTATGAATATGTTTCCTCTTATTACAGGAAGAAATTATTGGAATTAATTTTAGTAGATAACGTGCCAATCTAATACAAAAATCAGACTTTAAGTTTTGAAATTTTGGCACATTTTGCTTTGTGGAATATTCCAGTGAATCAAATACTTTAATGTGGTCTATAAGCTTAATGGCATTGGAAACAGCAGCGCCTTGGCTTGTGTTAAATCAGAATTAGAGATGTGCCAACCCGTCGCGGCTCCGATGCACGGAGTACACTATAGTTCTTCACACCCCTTTGAGTTCATATCAATCATCTGAAAATAACATTTTTTCCTCAGAATGAGCTGTCACTATCAATTTGAATAGTGACTGTTAAACTGGAATTTATCCAAATTTTCAGCAAGCCATTTGGTTCATTATATCACAAACCGAATGACTCATGAAACCATATTTTTTTCCACACTGTTTTAAAGCAAAAACAATAATATCTCTGTACAAATTTTGGTAATAATTAAGATATTTTAATTCAAATGTATATTGAAATTTCTGTTTTTCCCATTTTATTAGTATTTTTGATTCACTTTTCAATATCAACTAAAAGCCTTCTTTGATTCAGTGGTACTTTACCCTTAGTAACATATAATCACCAACTGCAAATAAATCTCTGTGATGTCCTGTTTCTAGTCCTGTCATAAAACTGTAAAACACTAGATAAAGAGGGTGCTCGGGGTTAAATAATATTTGTGAAACACACACATCTGAATAAAAAGGGTTTTTCTCATTTTAATCCAGTTACCATACTTGGCGTTTCATAGAAGACCTATGATTTTAGGATTGTTGTTTGTACTGTTATGTCAGTATGACACAATCTGTTACATGGGATCAGCGATGTAAAATCAGCTGCAGTTTTTCCTAGAGGAAAACACCTGTTGCCCCTCTCTTCTTGGGCTTTTGTTTCATTTTATTCTAAAATTAATACATAAGGTTTTATATTTCAAGAGGAAAACTATTTTATTTTATTAACCACAGAGATTTCAATTTGTATAAGCAATCAATTTCAATTAGGCTTTTATTATTAATTCAAATAAACTCTATAAACTCTGTAAGATGTGTTTGTAGAAGATTATTACAATGAAATCAAAGAAACATTACAGAAACCATATTTCCCAATTTCTAGGAAAAATTAATGCAATATTTTGCATTAGGAGGTATTGTTTATGTAAAATAAATAAAGTCCAGATCGGAGCATTCATTTTTAAGTCCTAGATCTCACTTTAGTGCATCACTTTGAGCTCACTGTGTTACTTATCTCTGCAGACAAAATGGAACTAAAACACCAAACTACCTATGTCACTGGGAAGCTATAAAGGCAATAGAAAGTAACAGATAAAAATGGAATTTGAAGTATTGGAAATCTAACAATTCGGGAAGAGTAGAGAAATCACCTGTTACCATGATGCTGAAAAAGCCAACTTAATTTTACCTACATTTTTTACACTGTGTCTGAAAACACCTCTTGCAGTACATTTACTTCCTTCTGTCTTTTGACAAAATCTAAAACTTAAGTAACGTAGGGTTTCCTGACCAACCAATAAATTCTTTCTAATCCCTCTTGGTAGTCTTTTGTGATCTTTTGCATTTCAATGGTATCAGTTTTAATGCCTCACCTTTCATTTATAATTTTGTCTTCTATTTTTTAATTGGTTAATAGTTTGTCGATTTGAAAAACTGTTAGTTTTATTGATCTTTTCTATTACTTTTTTGAGACTCTTTATTTCTTCTCTGATTTTTATTATTTCTTTCCTTCTGATAACTTTGGCCTTTGTTTGTTCTGTTTCTTGAGCTGTAGCTTTAGGGTCATTATTTAATCATTATTTAAGATCCTTCTTCTTCCTCAATGTTTGAGTTTATCACCATATAATAGTTCTTAAATTTCCTTTTTGATTTCTTCTTTGACTCTTTGGTTGTCAGGAGTGTATTGTTTAATATCCTCATATTTGTGAATTTTCCAATTTTCATAGTCATTGATTTCTTTTTTTATGTTATTCTAGTCAGAAAAAAAAATATTTGTTATGATTTCAATCTTCTTGAATTTGTTAAGACATGTTTTGTGGCCTAAGATCTAGCCTAAAGAATGTTCTTTGTGTACCTAAAAAGAAGATGTATTCTGCTGCTGTTGGATGAAATGTATGTTTTTGTTGGGCATATTTGGTCTATAGTGCTGCTCACATCCACTCTTTCAATGTTAATTTTCTGTGTGGTTGATCTATCTATTGTTGCAAGTTGGATATTGAAGTCCCCTTCTATTATTGTACTGCTGGTATTTCTCCCTTCAGTTCTGTTAGTATTTGCTTAATAAGTTTAGGTCTGTCAACACTGACTGCATACATATTTACAATTGTTATATCCTTTTGATGATTGATTTATTTATTTGATTGTCTTTGTCTCTTGTGACAGCTTTTGATTTAAAGTCTATTTTGTCTGATATAAGTATAGTCACACTTGCTGTCATTTACATGGACTATCTTGTTTTATGTCTTCACTTTCAGCCTATATGTGTCCTTAAATCCAAAGTGAGTGTCTTATAGACAGAATATATTTGAATTTTTTTATCCATTCATCCACTGTATGTATTTTGATTGGAGAATTTAATATATTTAAATACATTCTTAAAGTAAAGGCTTATTGTTACCATTTTGTTTATTGTTTTCTGGTTGTTTTGTAGTTTCTTTGTTCCTTTCTTTCTCTTTTGCTGTCGTCCTTTGTGTTTGATAGTTTTTTTGTATCAGGACACTTTGATTTCTTTCAAAAGACAAACAAATTGTCTTTTTTATATCTAATTTTTCTGTGGTTACTATAAGACTTACATAAAACATCTTATAGTAATAATAGGTATTTTAAGCTGGGAACAACTTACTTTTGACAAAATACAAAAAATTTAAATTTTAACTTATCCCCCAATATTTAGTGTTATTGATATCCCAATATACATTTTTATTGTGTATCTATTAACACCTAATTGTAACTATAGTTATTTTTAGTACTTTCATATGTTAACATTTATACTAGAGCTAAAAGTGATTTATGCACTACCTTTAAGTTAATATAGTATTCTAAATTTAATGATGTTTTTATCTTTATGGTGAGTTTTATATTTTTACATTTTTATCTTAGCCACTAGTATTTTTTTTATTTCTGCTTGAAGAACTGCCTTGAGCATTTCTTATAAGGCAGGTCTAGTGGTGACGAAATCTCACAGTTTTCATTTGTCTGAGAAAGACTCTCCTTTATTTCTGAAGGACAGCCTTGCTTGGTGTTATGCACTTTGTTGGTAATATTTCTTCTTTCATCAGGTGGGCTTGCTGCTAGAGTCCCTGGGTAGGCTGGTTTGGTGCCTGGGTCAGCAAGTGGGTAGGCCTTGTGCTTAGTAATAAAAGGGCCAACCTGGATCCTGGATCCTGAGTCTGCACTTTTAGGCCTGGAGCCTGGGACCATTGTGGTGAGCCTAGAGCTAGGGTCTCCTGGGGCAAGCCTGGATCTTGGGCTTTGCATTTTTCAATATATTTTATCACCTACAAATTTTCTATCAGAAATTTTCTAGACCCTTTAAGGTTACTTATTTTCCTCACAGAAATTTTCACTGTCATTAAAGTTATTTTTCTTTAATCATTTCAGGAAGATTATAATAAAAATGCACAATACATTTAAACAATTGTTGTTCAAGATAAGATACTACAGGGAAATCCGTTGATTTAGGCCTGTTGTGCAATCTCCATCTTCTTACCCAGATTGAAACTATATTATTTTCATTGGAATAAGCATGCAGTTCCATAGTAGCAGGGTTTCTTTTTTTTAATTTTAATATTAAATTTTGGCTTAAAGTGATTATATTTATTATAGCATATATTTGGGTATTTTGATTTCAAGGGATTCCTTAATTAAATATCTAGTTCTTCAAAAACAAAGATGTGTAGATAAAATATTAAAGAACATAATTTAAAACAGAAAGAGAAAATAGTAAATATATTAATTGAAATAGAAAAATTAAAAGATATTGTTAAAAAATTATCAGCCAAAAGAGCACCAGGTCCTGAGGACTTACAGGTGAACTCTATCAAAACTTCAAAGAAAAGATTTCTTCAGGGCTATAAAGTGTTCTATTGCATCAATAAAAAATATTCATAAATTATTTTAATAAAGTCATCACTATAATAATAGTCAAAACTGAAACAAATTTTATTGTATTTTTATTCTCAAACCATCAAACAATCCACTCAAATGTTATAAAAGAGGAAACACTGTGGTAGGAAGAATGCATCTTCCTGGGGCTCACAATATTTCTCACCAAATATTGACTGAGTTTTTTTATTCTAGCTAAAATGAGTGTTCCAGGGAGGAGCACACGTCTAGTGCCCAGAAACAAAGGGTTGCTGCTGCCTTCGCTGACTATTAAACTGTGACTGAATAGAGTTCCTGAACCTTATTCATAAAGATATAAACCTCAAACCTGTTCTATATTTTTGGTGAGCCACAGTTACAAAACCAAGATTTATAATATTGAAAATCTAACACATTTCACATTATATTTTTTTCTATATTGCATTTTCAGTCAGTCAGTCAATCAGTTATCTATCAACTATCTATTGAGCACCTATTCCTCACTAGGACCTATGCTAAGCTTTGGAAATGGAACCATGGATAAAATAGATAAAATATTACACTTTAGTACTTTACATTTTAATGGTGGAAATAGACTATAAATAAATGATCAAGTAAATATATAGTGTGTCAGATGATTGAAAAAACAGTATTGAAAAGATAAAAGCAGTGCATTGGGGACGGTATGTGCTGGAGAATTAGGGAAAGATGCCCCAATACAGTGACATGTGAACAGAGACCTAATGTTACTTAGGAAGCATGGGATGAACATGTAAAGGGGACATTTTTCACACAAAATTATGTTGAAACATGCTGAGGTAAGGCTATATTGAGCCTATCTGGAGAAGGGCACAGAGGGTAGGTAATTGAATAAGATGAAAGTGGGAGAATGATAGAAAATGAGCTCTGAAAATTAGAGTGGGAACTATAGCTTTTAGCTTTTGAAAGGTGCATAAGCCATGGCAAAAATGTTGATTTTCTTTTTTTTTGAAACAACAGTCCATTAGAACTTTGAAATTGAGTGATCTTCATTACTTTTATGCTTAAAACCAGAACATACTTCATTATATGGATTTCTTTCTGTTCTCACACATAAATGATAATTTGTATTGATGTGAAATTGTTTGCTGGAAGTCATTATACCCCTGAATTTACAATATTCTCATAGAAACATACGCAAATATAAACAAAGACTCAATTATTATATGTGATAATAAAAAGTTTAAAAAAGGAATCATGATAATCATATATTTTTGAACTCGTCACTGAACATTGTCATAATGATAATAATTACTGACTGCTGCTTTAAGTAAAATAACCCGTATATTTTTTTGGTTTGGTGGTAGAAAGAAATTAGTTGAAATTTTAAAAAATCTTTTGTATTATAAAAAGAATTATTAAATGTTTAGATGGTATATAAAATTGATCTATCCAAAATAAGATTATAACTTTTTAATTTGAATGATAAATGTAAATACCAAAGGCATTCACTTTTTTCAATCTTCAGCATTATTGTTTTTGTATTATAATATACACCTTTATTACTCTTACACAAATTAACATAGTATTTGAAAAATATGAACTGTGCTCTTTAATTTGAACAGTTTGTTCATTTATAATGGCAAGTATTATTTATAATAAATTAAGAAGATCTAAGATCGTAAAAGTTCTGTGTTTCTTTTTCAAAGTAACAAATATGAATTTCCCAGATATCAACTGTGCTTCTGACTTACCATCGTCAAATGAGCCTGTAAATACTCACATTCTATCACTAAATTTATTTCTGGTATTTTTCATCAAATCCATATTTTCATGCATGAAGTCATAATACCTCATTTTTGTGTGTGTGGCAAAGGTACATATAGTATGATTTAAATAAGGTAAGAGCCATTCTTACTGGTCTTTTCTAAGTTCTTTTTAATATGTCATCTGCCATTCTGGCCTGAATTTTGGCTTTCTAAACTTTATTGAACCAAAAATAATGCAGGCCGGGCGCGGTGGCTCACGCCTGTAATCCTAGCACTCTGGGAGGCCGAGGCAGGTGGATCGTTTGAGCTCAGGAGTTCGAGACCAGCCTGAGCAAGAGCGAGACCCCATCTCTACTAAAAATAGAAAGAAATGATCTGGCCAACTAAAATACATATATAGAAAAAATTAGCCAGGCATGGTGGCGCATGCCTGTAGTCCCAGCTACTCGGGAGGCTGAGGCAGTTGTATCGTTTAAGCCGAGGAGTCGGAGGTTGCTGTGAGCTAGGCTGACGCCATGGCACTCACTCTAGCCCGGGCAACAAAGCGAGACTCTGTCTCAAAAAAAAAAAAAATTATGCAAGAGTGAAGCACTGGTAACAAAATATAGAGCAAATAGAACTAGGTTTATTTTATTAGCTCTTCGTTGAAAATAACGTACTTATGGTACTTAAAGGTGTGGAAGAAGATAAGATTATCTTCAGAGTGGGGTAGAGTGAGGTATGAAAAGAACACTGTATGTTCCAAAAGAGTGCAATATCTGTCTTTGTGCAATATTGAACTTCCATCAACTCATTCTGAAATTGGCTGCAAAGATTATCCAGTTCAGGTAGTTAAAAGCACTCACAAATACCACAGGACATTTTTATATAAGACTTTATGAAAGGAAAAACCATATGCTACTGGAGAAAGAAAACTCAAGCAAGCATTGGGCGTTCGAGAGACTTATGGACACAGCATCCTGGGGTATTTTCTCAGTCTCACAGAATGTACTTCGTCTGGAGTATGAGCCTCTGTGATACATTTCGTTTTTAGGAGAGCTCCCATAAAGTTTTCAGTAGGTTTTTTTACATCTCTCAAGTCATGCCAAGTCACGCTGTCTAACAGATCACAGCAGGCAAAAGCCATCAGTAAATAAACAGTCCTGCCCTGGGTCACCAGGAAAGATGAAGACTTTAAACATCATGTTAAAAAT
The DNA here is from genome assembly GCF_041146395.1 of Eulemur rufifrons. NCBI lineage: Eukaryota > Metazoa > Chordata > Mammalia > Primates > Lemuridae > Eulemur > Eulemur rufifrons. The sequence continues at coordinate 16,914 of NW_027183241.1, read as the reverse complement.
CATTATTAACAGTTCACCCACTCATCCTTATCTTGTCAAGAATCAGTACTAGATTCAGTCATCCCTGTGGTTAAGCATACAGTTTTCCAGTTCAGGTATAAAGTAACTCTATCTTAAACACTTGCACATAGTGGGCACTTAATAAATATTTGCTAAATGCCCATAGCAATGTAGAGCCCCAGCAAGCAGAATCTATAGGCCGAATAGGTGAAATACATGATATGAGGCAAATTAGATCTGATTTTTAAAAATATGAATTAAAATAAGTTCGATTGAAATCTGGAAATCTGCAGTAAAAATCACCATCAAATGGGGGAAGCCAATCCATTCATTACCTCATGGAATCAGTCAATGAATCATTCTTGATAGCCTACTGTGTACCACATGTAGCACTTCACCTGCCTGTTTATTTTTAAAAACCATGTATATTAAATAGTTAGGATGTCTAGCAGGATCCAAAATCCTTGTACGTTTCAAGCAGCCATTCTGCAATTCAAGTTTCTTCAAACAACTTTGAATTAATCCATAAAACCAATCCATTACTTCAAGAGTATTTTATTTGGAAGTCAATAAGACACTTCCCAGGAGAAGAATGTCAGTTACTGGGAAGTAACAGCAAAGAATTAAAGTGATCATACAAATATGGCCAAAGGCCATGGTGAGAGTGTTATCCCACAACCGTAATTACCATCATGTGGCTCAACTCAAATTAGGCTGGCCAACATTGTCTGCATCCACGGATGATCTCTAGCTAGTTCTTAGAGAATTCAGAAGATAGCTTTAAGATAAATTAACTGAAAATATTCTGGAACAGGGCTTATGGGAAAGTCAGCAGAAGCCATTGAGCAGACTGTTACCGAGGGATTCAGTTGAGTATGAGCTAAAAAAGATTATATCTATAAATGTTTTATTTCATTTTGTAGCCATGGATTATATCTTATAATGAAAAATACTTAATATGTTAAAATGGCTTGAGATCCAATTTTAGCACATATCCAAAATTTAATAACTATTGTGCATGTAAATATGTTTTGTGAACACAATAGTTTAAGTAATGTTGCTATTTTGACACTGGTGTTAATATTTTGGAGGTTGAAATTTATCTTATTGAGGTGTTCTAATGGTGGAAATTTAAAGACTTAAGGATGACTTTTTGAAGTTTTAGTTTACTTGTTCTCCATTTATATATAATATCATCATGTCACACCAAAACATAATAAATGGGCACAAAATTAGTATTAAGTTAAATGTGCAATTAGGTTTTAGCAAAGATAATAAAAGGCAATATTTTTAGCCTGTCTCTACTATCAGAAAAAGCACAAAATTAAGGCTAGTAAAGTTTATTATTTGTACAACTGACCATATGCTAAACTGAGAAAGGTTCACATGGTAACACTAACATTATTTAATGATCTTTTTCTATTTTTCCCCACCCCACATCCAAGAGTAAATTAAAAACTTTATTTTCTTATAAAAGAGAATAGGATCCAATGACAAATTTACATTATATCTAAATATGTGTTATTACAGGGTAGTTTTATCATGAGATTAACTGTATTATTAAATTGTTCCTGTAAATCATAAAGAGAAGTCTGATTTAATATCACAGCAGAAAAGCTTTAGCATTTCTTTATGTTTTTACCATCAAATGTATGTATTCTCAAGTATTTAGTTACTCACCTATAGCAATATAACTTTGGCTTATGATAGTGAATTTATATAGTCTATTTTATTATAATTAAAAATTTAAAATTATATCAGAATCATGGTTCCTGCATTGAGCAAAAATCTCTACTCTTTAGTTCATCTTGATAATTTGCTTGTTATTGTAACTCTAGAAGTTAACATAAAGGCAATATATTCAACTATTCTAACAGATTTTGTTTTCTGACCAAGAGAATTATCTAAACCTTTGACAGTTCTTGAACAATACAATCCTATGAGTTCTGCAACAATGTCACTGATGGAATCATAAATGTGTTTTTCAAAGTATTGCTGATTTACATTAAATATTTTCAGTGATCCCCATATGATAAAAATTCCTCTATATTCCTGCCTTCCACAAATTCTATATTGTTTTCAGAATGAATATTTTGTTTCTAACTTACAGCTATGCTTTCAAGTATGTATTACTTAATAGGGAAAGATAATAAAAATCAGATTTTAAACTGCCCTATGTTTTTCAGAAGTCTACATTTTTATAGCCATTTAGAGCTCTTTAACTACTTGGTTTTTGCTCTTCTTGCCAATTTTTTTCCCAAGCCACAGATGTCAGTTCCTACTCATCTGCCACTCTGTTTCTTACTGACACCCTGCAGATTGCATGGGTTGTATTCCAGCTCCAGTTGAAGCATTTGAGTAAGAAAGGAATTTTAAAATCCGTTGTCTTTCTTTTAATCTCTCTTTACCTCCTTCCTGCACAATTTTATACTTTTGTAAACAATAATTTTTAATTTCAATACTGTAATGTTGGACAATTCAAAAATATTTAAGACTTGGTTTTGCTTTTGAACATTCTCAAAACACAAAGCAATTCCCTTTTCAACAGTAATTTATAATAGGAAATGTTGTATGTCGAAGACTTTCAATTATGTGGATATTTAAAGCAATAGAAAAATGATTCTATAAAACCAACAGAAAGAGTCATTTATTAAAATATATTTTAGTGACATTTAGTTTATAATACTCAAAGTAATAATTAATTTCCAAATATTTTAATATAGTTTTACTGCCCTTTTTGGTAAAGGACAATCTAAAAAAAAAGATAGTCTCAACATTTTGAATTCTTTAACCAGCTGATAATCTTTGGCAATATTTAATAAATATTTAATTCTGACAAAAAGTTAATGATGAAATCATCCTCAGTCAGTGGCATCTCTCAGTGACATTTTAAAGTATGCAAAAATCTACGACTATTTTCCATGTCTTCTGTCTATATCGTCTTCCATTTTCAGCGGTATCATAGCTCAATAACTTAAGGGATCCAATTATCTTCATGTTCACCTCAAGTCTTACTTTTAGGAAAAGACATATAATTAATTCTTATGAGAGTCAAGGTTTAAAATTTGACTGTGCATACATATTATATGAGAGTTTGTTTAATACCCATTTTCACTTTTTACCAGGAGAAATGGGATATGTTTGGAAATGTTTAAATAATTAGCACACATAGTAATTTTGATACCGGGAGCGCTTTTTTTTGGCATATTTTAGGAACTTTATGTAAGAGAATAGGTGATTAATTACAGAATAAAGTATTTCCCCACCAATAAGCATTTTTTATTTTACTGTGTTATTTTAGGCAAAGAGATTCGGTCATTTATTAATGGATTGAGAACAAAAACAATGGGAAGGAAGAAAGTAAATTGTTTACCCGAGAAATCCTTAAGTTGTATCATATTAATACTTTTAAAATATCATTTCTATACTAGTATATAGAAATGGCACATAGTATGCCAGTACTATTTGGAAAACTAATTTAAGTCAAAATAGTAGCTTGACTTACTGTTCTATAAGTCAAAACAATTCACAAGCAAGTTGGCAAAATAGTACGTTCATTATAGGCACAGATTTTGGAGTCAGAATACCTAGGATTAAGCCCCATGTCTTCAGTGTACTCAGTGAAATAAACTATATGTGTTCTGATTAACAAATGTATAAAATTCTTTTAAAACATTATCAGTGTTTAACAAAGTTATTATGGAGATGAAGTGGGTAAAACATCTAAAACATAAGAGTGCCTCATATATCGTATGCGCATATAAAATGTTAATTCTGATTATCTATTATTTTGGGTGATTAAATCAATTTTACATAATTTTCTTTATTTTAACTAAGATAACAATAAGGTATATTGATATATTTTCAGTTTTCAACATAATAAAGATTTACAGAAAACTTTCCTCATTTAAACAGATTAATGGAGATGCTCTTTGATTTTTGTAAAGAAAATCCACCTTTGTTATTTTTGCAAATTCCCAGGAATATATAGAAATAGAAAAATAACATATTCTTGGGAGATAAATAGTGTGAAATTTCTCTACCCACATCTTGACTCACAAGAACTTCTAAGAAAAGAATCAAATGAATCATTCAATAGATGTACACAAAATTAGATATCTCATTAAATTTCTGCTGTGCTTTAATGGCTTCAAAAGTTTAAAGATCTTGTATACAATTAGGAAATTACAATGTATTATGGATTAATTCCACATAATTATTTTACCTCAAAGCTTTATCAAATCATATTATTTCTATTATAAATTTACCTCAAATGATGACTTCTTAAATTAATTCATACAAAGTTTCAATATGTATAATTTGAAATCATTTGAGCATCTGTCTTTAGCAGTATCATTTAAATCTTGATATTCTATAGTCTTTGGTACAGATGGCTGAAAAAATGAATAGTCCATGTGGACCATTTCAGTTTTCTGGTCACTGCTTGATCATGCACAGTCCCAGGGGTTCCTGAGCCTCCTTTATTTTTGTTCCTGGCAGCTTTGTGTAAATTGGAGTGTTCCTATTCTCATCTGCTCATTCCTTTTCTGTCATAACAATCCCATTTTGTATTGGAAATTGGTCTTCTCTGAGGCTTAAATATTGTTTTATGTGCTTTATGGTTTCTATATTCTAAATGAAAACTAAGATTTATGATGCCCTGGAGAGACCACTTGGTTTCAGACCTTCGAAGAAAAATGTTACGTTAAAGACAGTGTTGGTAACCCTGCAGTATATCAGAACATTTTATGAAATAGTAACTTTGCTAAAAAGAAAAACAACAGCATGCTTAGTTATAGAGCTGACAATTACTGTATGTGCTAATGTGATATTATAAATATTCACAACATTTCTTAAATTAGTCCTTTTCTAAGGCATTGTTCAACACTAGACCTTCCCTAGAACTAGCTCCCTCCCTCATATCACTTCTTAAAGTATTCTCTGTGTAGCACTGTGCAGAAAGTGCTGAATTACCTCAAGGGAATTCATCTGTTGTCTCGCAGAAGTAGAATCTGTCTTTTACGATAAATGTGAAACGCTAATAAATTCTACAGGATGCCATATAAATTGCATTTCCATCCAAATTTCTAAGGTTTATCTTCAAAAGATTATTTTTATGTTATTTTCCTGAATTCCAACTAGAGCAATACAGGAAACAGCCCATCTATCTATTGAAAGTCAACACAAGGAATGCTGTCATTTTAATCACTTATGTACTCCAAGTTCCATTTCCTTTTTCTTTGTTTTCTTCTAAGACTTAAAGCAGGTGGTGTTAGAGTTAAGCAGGGTCAGCCTTGGATGCTACCATTTATAAGAGTTGCTTTTGAAATTTTATAATTATGCCTTCAAAGTCTGTATACTCCTGCCACTCCACAAAAATTCTTTGACAAAGTCATTAATGACCTTCATGTCGTTAATGCAATTTTTTTCGTTTCTATATCTCACTTTACATAAGAATCATATTTAGTTAATTAAATTCTCCCTCTTCAAACTGTTGCTTCTTTAACTTCTGTGACACGACTTTGCTGCTGTTGGTGGCTATATCAATAGCTGTATCTTTTCTTTCCTTCTCAACGAGGCTTCAGTTTTATTTAGATGTTTAGCCATTGATTTCGGAAAAGTTTTTAGCTACTCTGTGCCAAAATAAATAATGTTGGATCATTTGACAGACCCCTGCAGGCTCATTCTCCTTGGTCTAGTGCGAGGGATACAAGTGCTTCTGAATTATATCCTCTGGAAGCTGAGAGAGAGTGTTCTGGCAAACTTCTGGGAGGGTTTTCTTTGACCATACAAATACCTGCATAGAGGGAAACACCTCTGTTCTTCTCTGGATATCGCCCTGACTTTACACAACGTTTAGAACTACTAAAGCTGTTTCATGACCATGAGAGAAGGGAATAGCAAGATGTGGAGATGTCAGAACAGAAAGAACCTAGTTCCTTGATGATATTAACTGATTAACTGAATTAACCTTGTAATGTTTTATTTACTATTTATTATTTCATTATTTAATCCACATATAAATCTGATACTTCAGTGGAAAACATTCTATATCATTCACCTGGATTTGGGGTTATGCTTTCTTACGTGGAGAATCAAAGAATAACGTCCTTAGGGCTGATAGATGTTTGGGCAATATCAAAACCGGGTTGAGTTGTGATGCCCTCCGTCACTAGTTGGCAGCCCAGCAGCAGTCACAGAGAACACCAACATTTGGATTAATCTCAGGTTGTAATTTTTTCCTGATGTACATTCTGAAGAATTTTAGAAATGATCTGTATTGTCATCTCAGAACAGTAGAGATTCAAACATAGTCAGCACATTGCTTTACCATTATCAAGTACAGGCAGTAGAAATAATAGAGGAAGGTATATAAGTAGTCGTGTTCAGCGAGTGCTTAGTGGTTGACATTTTGGTGGTATCAGTGTCTGTGGTATAATGTTGATATTGTGTAACTGAAATAGAATGGAAAAGAATTTTTTTTTAAGACAGGGTCTTGGTCTGTTTCTCAGGCTTCAGTGCAGTTGCATGATCACAGCTCACTGAAGCCTTGAACTCCTGGGCCCAAGCAGTCCTCCTGCCTCAGCCATCCATGTAGCTAGAACTACAGGTGTGTGTTACCATGCCCGGATAATTTTTTAAAAATTTTTATTGTAGAGAAGGGGTCTCACTATGTTGTCCAGGCTGGTCTCAAACTCCTGGCCTTAAGCAATCCTATCACCTTGGCCTCCCAAAGTGCTAGAATTACAGGTGTGATTTGCCTGATGGAAAATTTTGAATAGTAGCTTGAGGAGCAGAGAGATTAAGTTGCCACCGAGATCTTTAAACTATTCACGTATATTATATGACATGTTGTATAGAGAAAGTCAACAGGCAAATGGGAAAGTCATTTTTAAAGAGGAATGTAATAAAGAATGTAAAGAGGAATGTAATAATTTTTTTTAAATTCATTTGTTTAAAAGCTTTTATTGAGAGTCTACTATGTGCTATGTGCTGTGCACTAAAACACTAAACAACAAAAAGAAACATGTACTTTATGCACTCACAGAGTTTACATCCCAACAGGGGCTTACTGACATGAATTGAAAAAATTTATAGTACTGGGGTAAAGATAAATATTTTAATGAAGGTAACAAATAAAAAAAAGTTGATATGAACCAGGGAGTCATGAAGAGTTTTCAAAGGAAGAAATACTTTCTCTGAGAGGTGAAGGACGAAAAGTTAAATACGAGATAAACAAAAGAGCAGTTTGGAATTTGGCAGGAGACTCCTTAGCCGAAGCAAAATTATGACCAAAAGATATGTGTAAGCATGTGACATAACATAATTCATGACCAAAAATAAGGCCGTCATGTTTGAAACATAAAGAGTTAAAGAGGAAGAAAAAAATGTTCTAAAACTGTAGAGTTGAAGAGGCCGGCAGTGGCTCATTATACAGGACAATGAGTTATATGAAGGATTTGACCTCAATCTTAATGTAATTTGCAAGTTCTTCAAGAACTTTCAGCTAAGAAGTAACAGGATGATATTTAGGTTGTAAAAGATTAAATTATTGTTGCACTAATGAGTATTAGTGGATGCTTTATCTGAATAATATGAGTTTCAATGTGGAAGAGGTATTTACAACAGAATTTACAAGTATGTTAACTATTAGCATGTTCAGCTGCTAGCAATATAAAATAGAAAATTTATATAGCTTTAAATGATAGAAGTTTATTTCTTTCTTATATAAATTAAGTCCAGGACCCCAATTCTCAGGATCCAGCTGACTCTTATGTTGTTGTCTGGGCTTTTCATCAGGTGCATTTGACATCATTGTCCAAAATGGCTTTGCCAGCTCTGACTCCAACCAGCACTCTAGCCAGTTAGAAAGAGAAAAGGAAAGTAGAATATGGTGTGCTCTTTAAGAACACCTTTCTGAAAGGTAGATATACCACTTCGGTTTGCATCCCATTAGCCAGAATTTAATCACATTACCAAAACTCAATTCAAGGGAACCTACAAATGTTGGCTTTATCTTTGACTAGGAAGCGTTCAGGAGTTCTACTACATGCTGAGGCAGAAGTAACAATGAATACTGGGGACATAGAGCTGTACGCAACTCTCGATAATCCTACCTGCATTAAGACTACTCAAAAGCATTGAAAGATCTGACATTTGTTTGGTAGTATTTCTAAGTATGAACACTATTGAAAAGTTTTGTTTTATTTTAGAAGTTGCCTTTTTTTGAAATAGATGTTTTCCTCTCTAAGCGTCACGCCGTGGCTGGACCACTTAGAATTTCTCTGAGTCGGCAAAAACTGCAACAGAGTCTTCACACAGACTGAATCCTGCCGAAAATACGGAAAACATCAGCTAATGAATATCTCCTGTTAAGGCAGCTTACTTTTCCAGAAATATACATATAAGTACAGATTTTAAAAAGTATAGCTATAACTAAACAATTTTTTTAACAACTGTTTTTCTTTTTCTCTTCAATAAGTCATATTATGAGCCAAAAATAAAACCAAAAACTAAAAAAACTAAAGTGGGTAAGTAAACTGTGTTAAAATGTTTTCCACTTCAAAGACTACATTTAAACTGAGACTACATATATCTACATGTATTTTTTTTTACTCTGAGGTTTCAATTTATTTAGACTGTAAAATAAGTGGTATTTAACACATAATTACCTTTTTGCTTTTTTTTACTTCAAAGTATTATGAGGGTACAAATGTTTTTTGGCTACAAGGATTGCTTTTGTAATGCTTGAGTCACGGTTGTAAGTGTGCCCATCTCTTAGATAGTGTTCATTGTACCTGTTAGGTAGGTTTTCACCTACTCCTCCCTCCTCCTCTGCCCTGATTGGTTCTCATTGAGTTATACTTCCCTCTGTGCACGTGTGCTCATCAGTGAGACTACATTTAAACTACATGTAAATGTAGAACATCTGAGTTTCACAATATATTTTATTGTCAAATTCTAATTATTAGCTTAGCCTTGTCTAATCAATTCACTTTGGGCTTGAATTATATTTAAATCACTTATGTTAAAAAGTGTACAATTAACAATTATGTATTTTGTGGGAGTTATGCAGATATCATATTCCTTTTATTAATATATTGTTGTTATCTTTACTATCTATTAATACAAAGATAGTAGTCAATATATATAATTCATTCATGTATTTTATATTTTTAGATATTTTAACATATATTAGTCTGAATATCCAAATTGTAGAACAGGAATCAGGAACAGATAAGCTTTTATCCATTTTAGTAGACAACATTGTAGTGGTTTAATTCTCCTTATGAATCAGTTCACGCTGTAATGCAGTCACAGCGATCATCATTTATTTGGGAGGCAGCAGAGTGTGTTTCTTTTTTTATTTAACTAAGTTTTTTTCTACTACTTGTATTCTTTTGATAGTAATAAATTCCATTGTACTTCTAGATTTCAAATCAGCTACTGCTACATCTAGATGCAATATAAAATCAATAATGAATGATATTCCAATTAGATAGAATAGTTAGGATGCTATTTTGCTTACAAGTGTCACATGCAATAATTACTGAGATATGTATTAGAAAGAATAGCCAAATGCTGCAATTTCAACAGTAAATTTGCATGTATTTTTAAAATCATAATCATAAATACAAAAACCTACAAACCTGCAGGAGCAGATAAAGTAAGATTGTTATGCATATGAAAGGTTTGCTCTTTGAAAAACTGCTTAATTAAGATACTGCAATATAATCTGTATATTCGCCTCCTCCATGAGACTCTCTTTCATAAATCACATTTGCATGGATATAATACCAACACAATGCTAAGCAACACAGTATCTGTTTCTGTTACTGCGACAACACTAGTCTGCTTGGTTTGGTTTCATTCTGTGTTCTTGTTAATCTTTCCTTCTTTATTCATTTTTAAAGACATTGTTGAGGGCATATAATCAATGTATACAGTAAACACTACAGTTCTGAATAAATATACTGATGTGGAATTATAAACCCAGGGATTTCACATGAAAGCATGTAGCACACAATGCTAGTTTATTATAGATGGGGTATAATACTTAAATCTTATTTTAACACTGAATGTTAGGAATCTAGTCTGAGTCTATTTGCAAATGTTTAGTTTTGGAACTCTTCCTAATATTTATTCATTTTCACAACACTGCTATTTAAAGTTGTGTTAAAACTTTTTCAATATTGCAATCACCTAAACTGTAAATGTCTTAGATAATTATTGTATTTAATGACTTCATAAAAAGAGAATCTGAAATTATCTGACGAGTCATGGTGATATTTCATGAGTGCATTTGCATTGCTGTGATATCTAGTATATTATATATAATATATATTATATTTTATATATTATTATATATTATATTATATACTATATATTATATTATATATATTTTTACTTATTGCAGTTACTTGAATTTTTCACTGTTACTAAATATATTATACTTAAAATGGAAGTTCACTTAAAATTTAACTTTTTAAGCTTTATGTGTGTTTGTTATACTTCAGTTATAGCTCATATCTCAGGAAGTTTATTCTTTACTGCTTTTCTTAATGTATGAAAAACATGATGAGAAAAAATTCAAATATAATAAGAGAAAAGAAATGGAAGTACTTTCATATTATTTCCCAAGTATTTTTCTTTTAATTCTATCATTAGAATTATTGTCTCGATTTCCAGTTTTATAAAAGTTCACAGGTCTGTGGATCATATTCTTTAGCAGGTTAATTTAGTTCGTAGCCAAACTGAAGAGCAGAGCAGGGCAGGCAGGAGTTTACTATTCACCGTTATCATGTTTTTATTAAATTTAAGTTGGAAATTTAATTGATAAGAATGATAGATATTTTAGGAGTTCCATATGATGAAAGAGTAAGATACAAATAAAGCAATATGTATATGTGAAGAAAAATGACAGAAAGGAGGAAAACAAGAAAGTGAGAAAAGAGAAAGTTTGAAATGATAAAAATAAGTTAAAAGAGTGGTAGTTAGGGAGACCCCAACATAGTCTTTCTTAGCAGAAGCCTGAATTGAATGCTGAATGAACCTGAATTACTGAATTAAATGGAGCTGTAATCCCTTAAACCCACATCAGTCATCTTCTCAACATGGTATATATTATACTTTGCTCATTTCAGCAAACAGTAAAATTCTTCATAATGCTTCTGTGCACCTCTCACAAATACCACTGCCACTCTTATTTTCCTTTGCCTAGAATTAACAGTAATACTCTTGGTATACTTCATTTCTGCACTACATATTTTGGAATAATTAAATAGATATATAGTTTATTTTTGTGTCAGTTTTTGAAAAATATGCATAAAGTATCAAGTTTTCTCATCCTTAGTATGAATTTCAAGACTTTTCCAAATTGAAACCTAATAGGACAGATAAAGATGTAAGGGTTCAAAGAAGTCTTGAAAGAAAAGGCAATATTTAGACTGACATTTTAAGGATGTGAAAGGGTCCGGTAAACTAGTCTTGAGTTCAGGCCGCCTATGAGTAAGGAGATGAGAACACTGTATTACACAGCATTTTTCAGAGGAGAAACCATTGCTACTTAAGAAGAGAAGCAACTTGTTGAGTACTTGGTATAAACTCAGTATGTACCATTGGGTCCCAGGTTTCAGAGAAATGTGTTGAGCTTCTCTGCAAAACATAAGGGGTGAATTTGTTCAGTTTGGTTAGGGCAAAAAAGTAAGAAAGGCTCCAAGACCCAAGGGCTGTGTGAGGGAAGGTATGGAAAACTGAAAAGGAAAAAAAATAAGAGAGAAAACCAGCGGCAGCATGGAGGAAAAAGGTTTATAAGGAAAGAGAACTTTTACAAGGTGATGCCTGAAATGCACAGTCTCTTCTTCAGTCTTATAAAATTTTTAGTAAAGTACATATTGCTTACCAATGCTCTTTATTTTAGGACAATTTTAAGGTGTTTTGAACTCAAAGAGGTGAGGTGCTGATTTCTACATCCTGGTAGATGCGAAACAATGTAGGGTGAAAAGCCCAAGGAAAAAGATTTGAGCTGGCATTGGGGTTCACTAAGAATCTGTTATTTTAGAAGTTACTGATCTATTTTTTCAAATTGAACTTTAGTTTGGAAAATAAAACCTCTAGCCTGGGGAGATGCTTCAAAAATAAGGTTAACAAATCCTGTAGCGTATTTCAACTCTCAAAAATTCCTTTAGTAATATACTACAGATCTAGTGCTTTGTGGACCTGCTTTGGGGAGGGGTGGTTTTACTAACAGAAATGAAAGACAACATAAAAGAATAGTATTTAAATACAAATGAAATTAGTAATTAATTATAGAAAAAATATTTTGTTAACCAGCCAGGTAGAAATGACTATAACAAAGAGAAGGATTTATTTGCAATGTTCTTATTTCTGAAAATAAATGCCTGCTGACTAAAGGTTTTTTATTCTTTAGTTTATTTCATCAGGATTCTTAATCAGAATAGGCTGGGCTGATGCAGTAATAAATAAATCCTGAAACCTTAGTTAACATAAGAAAAAATTATATGTGTGTGTATTTCATAGCTTGATAATTTGAACTATATACAATATGTATGGATAGATGATTGATAGATAGGAAGGTAGATGTATGAAGGTTGAATGACTTTCCTCTATGACATGACACCTCTCTAATTCAGGCTGCTTGCATGGTCTACCTTACTTTTTCATAAGTATTCAGACAAAGGAATTTAGAAAATACATATTTGTACCATACTGCCTTGGATCAAAATACCAAATATGTTGGTGAATGTTTCTCTACAAAAATAAATTATATGGCCCCACCTAAACACACTCAGAGATTTTTAGTAAGACTAACACTTCTCTGTGAAAATACTGTCTTTTTCTTACAAAGTTTTGTAATATTGTTGGGTCAGAAAATGTACTTTGGGTTACATTTTAGCTGGTTATGAAATAAATGCATCTTTTTCTCACTAGTTTGGATGTTGAACAAAACTTCTTATTACCATACTTTAGTGTTAAATTTTATTGATCTCATTTTCACATTAATGAAAGATGCACTTCAAGATATAAAAGATGTTACAAAGGAAGAGTCATGAGGGTATGAAACTAACACCTGACGCACAAATTTATTTCATGACCAGCTAAAATGGAAATAGAGCACACTAAAATTCTGTAACTACCTACAGGAAAAAGAATTATTCTTCTCAGTAGTATTATTTAGGTTGCAGATATACATAGTACCATTACATACTATTTTGAAATATAAAGAAAGTTTGAAACTTGTTTGAAGGTAATAATTGCTACATCTATTAATATTTATATTATTTAAATTGAAATTGACAAGAATTTTTTGAGCACCTACTTCATTCAAAGCACTAAAGACTGGAAATTAAAAAGATTAATCTGACATACACCCCAAAGAAAGAATCTACATGCTACTCAGAGAAACAGCACATACGATGACTCCAAAACAAAGCAGATGAATGACTGCCATAAGCAGTGTGTGGATTTCAATAGGATAATAGGAGATAGAGATTATTTCTGGTCCAAGAAATTGAGATATTTTTCTGGAAAGAAGTTCTCACTTAGTAATGGTCAGAACAGTGTTGAGTAGACAAATGAAGACGATACCTAGTAATAATACCCATGGACAGAGTCACAGGTACAGGGTGTTTCAGGAGATACTCTGAAAAAAACCTGTTTTATTTAGCTGGAACATATCAGAGGATAAAATAATAAAGATAACGGTGATGTTATTCGTAGTAGTATAGAATAAATTGAATGCTTGCTCTGATCCAGGCATTTTTAACACTGCATTTATACTAATTAATTTCTCACACAAATGTGTAAAATAGGTTATATTATTATTATTTTACAGAGAATAAAAATTAGTGAATTATAAATCTGAGATCTCAACCCAGATAGTGTGGCTGATGAGTCACAAAAATATGAAAGTGAACACAGTGTTAGAAGGTTTTGATTATAAGATAAAATTCTTTTTTTTTTTCAAAGTTGTTCAACACATGTTGATCCATATTTGGATCAAATGATTAGATCTTCTTTCTCCTGAAACAAAAACAAAAACTTAACACAAGCCTATAGGGTATATTGGAACAGGGAAAGCCTACAGGTGGGTAAGTTTTTCAGATCTGAATTACTGCCAGGGTGACTTAGGAAAGTGCCAGTAAAATTAAATGAAGAGAAGTGGAAAACATGATTTTGTGAAATAGACTCAAAAAATGACTTGGAAAAAAAAAAAACACTGCTAGCTAGAGGTAAATAAATAAATAAAATAACTTTTAAATACCAGACACAGGTTACAGGGAGAATTATGGTAAAATTTACAACCCTAATTAAGACATGAGAATTAACTTGTGCACTTAATAGATATTTAAGACAGAAAGGAATTATAAAAATATAGGGAGAAGAGCAGAACAAAGGTAGAAATTGGGAAAAGAAAGGAATGAGAGCTTGAGTGAAACATTTTAAATGGGACAGCATTATAATTTGGAAAATCCAAGAGAATATCCAAATATAAATGCTTAGAGATTATTTAGAATCACAGGAAAATACCTTTTAAAATACATTCAGATCTACTTCAATTTCCTGGAACATAGTGGGCTAGATTATTTATTTCAATTCTCCTGCTAAAAATACTGGATAAATTATTTTTAAAATTATTTAAATGTTAAATAAATAGTAAGGGATTATCAGGCCCAAAAGTAGAGGAAAGTAAGAACTGAGCAAGGTAAACAGAACATTAAAACCCTAAAGGCATACATTAACTCTGACAAACTTTTACCGATTTTGATGGTTTTTGGTTTGAAGGGTACAAAAATCAAAGCCCAACCCAAGGCCCACCTAGGCTAAGAAGTCTAATAGGACACATACCCACATGCACACTTTCAGGGTGAGAGTTATGTCTGTGTTCGTTCCATAATTAGACCTGTTTAGAAGAGGTCTGGGAGGTTTTCGAAGTTTTTTCGCTTTAGTCGTGAAATCACACACTGAGCTGTGTACTAGATTGTGCCAACTCCAGCAAAGGAAGCACCTTGAGAGAGTATGGGGCACACACAAAAAATGGAAAGTAGTCTAAAATGTAAGATATGTGAACCAAAAAAAGGTAAAATACCTTACATTTGTTCAATGGTTAAATGTCCTTTAAAATACATTTATCTGAAATTCATTTGATCTTCACAATGTTTTCATAGGAAGATTGATTATATAAAAGTCAGTAGATATGCAAATTTCAGTCATATTCCCAAGGTCATACAAATAGACAAGATTTGAGCTGGAAGACAAAGCAATATATTTTGACTTCAAGTTTATCAGTCATTTAATTAAACATAATCCTGGAGAAAAGCAACTGGAAACTTGGAATGTTTGTGAAGGCATATATTTATGATAATCTGTTTGTTCTGTTTTTTCCCAAAGTACTTTATGATTGGGTTAAGAAAACTTGATTTAGTTTATGATAACTAGTATGCCTATGATTGGCAAATCTCTATATAAATGTATACATAAATGTGTATAGAATATTGTATATTTATACATAATATATAGCACATAATTATATATTCTACACAATATATAAAGCATAATATATAGTATACCTATTGCATTTTCCTACACATATATGCAATTTATTATGGAATATATAAAATTATAATAAACTTAGGATGAATTTTTTCTTTTGTGGAAATGATATTATAAAAATAAGGGCTAAGAGTCTTTAACAGTAACTCTAATTAACTATAGTAGATTATCAATTTAATTTCAGCAACACAAGGTGATTGTTTATCAAGAAACCAATTTGTTTGCTGAGTTATCACCTGACACCAGTGAGAATGGTTTTTATCAAAAAGACCCAAAATGATAGATGCTGGCATGGATGAGGAGAGAAAGGAACACTTATACATTGCTGGTAGCACTGCAAATTAGTTCAACCTCTATGGAAAGTAGTATGAAGTTACCTCAAAGAACTAAAAGTAGACCTACAATTTGATCCAGCAATCTCATTATTTTATAAGGAAAAAAGTCATTTTATCAAAAAGATACTTGCACTGGAATGTTTATTGCAGAAGAATTCACAATCACAGCACAATTCACAATCACAAAGACTTGGAATCAATCCAAGTGCCCATCAATACATGAGTGGATTAATAAAATGTGGTATATGTATACCATGGAGTACTACTCAGCCATAAAAAGATGAGTTGATACTTTTTATAACAACCTGGATGGAACTGGAGACCATTCTTAAAAGTGAAGTATTGCAAGAATGGAAAATCAAACACTACATGTACTCACCATTAAATTGGAATGAATTGATCAACATTTACGTACACATATGGTAGTAAAACTCAGTGAAAATCATGCATGTGCTGGGGAGAGGAGTGCATGGGTAAATATATACCTAATAGGTACAATGTACACTATCTGGGTGATGGACACACTTATAACTTTGCCTTATTGTACAAAAGCAATTCATGTAACCAAAATGTTTGTACCCCCATAACATTCTGAAATTAAAAAATAAAAAAAGGTAAAAAGATACCCAAATATTGGACTGGAACCTAAAACACAGCTCAGGCAAGATGCATTATGCTTTCCCATCTGTTCAGTTCCTACTTTCAAATATCAATGGCTCTTTTTCCCGGTTATGGAATTTTCAAAGTCCTGTTGTTGAAAGCTGAGGCCACAGACAATCTTCTGTTTCTAATGTCATCTCTCTTCCTGAACACAAAGGAAACCCAAAGTGCAACTAAAGAGTGTGGTTGCAGTATGTGTTAAAGCAAAAATATTTGGCTGACTTTGACCTTTTAAAACACAGCAAGGATGAAGGCAAAATAGCTTAGGAAAGCTTGGATTTGGGAGTCATGTCACAAAAGATGAAAGCTGTGACACAGATTTCAGGAATTTTAGGTGGAGCTTTAT
>NW_027183240.1:0-36313 GCF_041146395.1 Eulemur rufifrons | reverse complement strand
TGCCTTGTTCCAAGAAGTATGCCGTAGAGCTTTTCAATTAACCACTACGTTGAAAATTATTTGCAGGTGTTCAGCGTTTCACCATAATTGTGAGAACCTTTGTTTGTGCCTCCTGAAACCCAAGAAAGCTGCCACGGACATAACTATGCTGAGGCGTAGCTGACTTGGTTTTGCCTATTTTTGTTAGTGGAGACTGACAAGAATCCATTCTTGTAAGTATCATCTCACCATCATTTTTCCATTGTTTAAAAATGCAGGAAAATTTTGCAAGTTAGCATTATAATTAGTAGCTGGAGGCTACGGTGTTTTTTTTTTTTTTTTTCCTGTGGGGTCGGTGTGGATGTGTTGGTCAGGCCCTCTGTCAGTTCCCCGGTTGGTTTTTATTATCCCCAGAGAGGAGAAGTGGGTATTAGTATGGCAGGTGAAAACTGCGGATCTGTTTCAGAGAATTAAACAGGATCCGCATGGTAATCCCGTTCCTTTAAGAATCCTTTGCTTCATGAGCTGGGAATCCACCATGGTTCTATATACTTGTCTATGCGTGGGCACAGGAAACTGGCTAGTTCCAAGAAGTATGCCTCAGAGCTTTTCAATTAACCAGTATGTTGACAATCCTTTGCAGGTTTTCAGCGTTTCACCATAATTGAGATAACGTGTGTATGTGCCTACTGAAACCAAATATGGCTGCTACGGACATAACTATGCTGAGGCGTAGCTGACTTGGTGTTGCCTATTTTTGTCAGTGGAGACTGACAAGAAGCCATTCTTCTAAGTATCATCCCACCACCATTTTTCCATTGTTTTAAAATGCAGGGAAATTTTGAAAGTTAGCATTATAATTAGTAGCTGGAGGGTACGGTTTTTTTTTTGTGTGTGTGGTCGATGTGGATGGTGGGGGTCAGGCCCTCTGTCAGTTCACTGGTTAGTTTTTATTATCCCCAGAGAGGAGAAGTGGGCATGTGTTTGGCAGGTGAAAAGGGCGGATTCTGTTCAGAGAATTAACGATGATCCCCATGGTCATCCCTTTCCTTTAATAATCCTTTACTTCATCAGCTGGAAATCCACCATGGTTCTCTATACTCCTCTTTGTGTGGGAACAGGTAACTGGCTTGTTTCACGAAGTATGCCGCAGAGCTTTTCAATTAACCAGTTCGTTGAAAATTATTTGCAGGTTTTCAGCGTTTCACCATAATTGTGAGAACCTTTGTTTGTGCCTCCTGAAACCCAAGAAGGCTGCGACGGACATAACTATGCTGACGCGTAGCTGACTTGGTTTTGCCTATTTTTGTTACTGGAGACTGACAAGAATCCATTCTTGTAAGTATCATCCCACCACCATTTTTCCATTGTTTTAAAATGCAGGGAAATTTTGCAAGTTAGCATTATAATTAGTAGCTGGAGGCTACGGTGTTTTTTTTTTTTTTTTCCTGTGGGGTCGGTGTGGATGGGTTGGTCAGGCCCTCTGTCAGTTCCCCGGTTGGTTTTTATTATCCCCAGAGAGGAGAAGTGGGTATTAGTATGGCAGGTGAAAACTGCGGATCTGTTTCAGAGAATTAAACAGGATCCGCAAGGTAATCCCGTTCCTTTAAGAATCCTTTGCTTCATGAGCTGGGAATCCACCATGGTTCTATATACTTGTCTATGCGTGGGCACAGGAAACTGGCTAGTTCCAAGAAGTATGCCTCAGAGCTTTTCAATTAACCAGTATGTTGACAATCCTTTGCAGGTTTTCAGCGTTTCACCATAATTGTGATAACGTGTGTATGTGCCAACTGAAACCGAATATGGCTGCTACGGACATAACTATGCTGAGGCATAGCTGACTTGGTGTTGCCTATTTTTGTCAGTGGAGACTGACAAGAAGCCATTCTTCTAAGTATCATCCCACCATCATTTCTCCATTGTTTAAAAATGCAGGGAAATTTTGCAAATTGGCATTATAATTAGTAGCTGGAGGGTACTCTTTGTTTTGTGGGGTCGGTCAGGATGGGTGTTCAGGCCCTCTGTCAGATCGCTGGTTTGTTTTTATTATCCCCAGAGAAGAGTAGTGGGCATGTGTTTGGCAGGTGAAAAGTGCGGATTCTGTATCAGAGAATTAAACAGGATCCGCATGGTCATCTCATTCCTTTAAGAATCCTTTGGTTCATCAGCTGGGATTCCACCATGTTTCTATATACTCCTGTATGCGTGGGCACAGGTACCTAGCTTGTTCCAAGAATTATGCTGGAGAGTTTTCAAATTAACCAGTACGTTGAAAATTATTTGCAGGTTTTCAGCGTTTCACCATAATTTTGATAACGTTTATATGTCCCTCCTGAAACCCAAGAAGGCTGCGACGGACATAACTATGCTGAGGAGTAGCTGACTTGGCGTTGCCTATTTTTGTTAGTGGAGACAGACAAGAAGCCATTCTTCTAAGTATGATCCCACCACCATTTTTCCATTGTTTTAAAATGCAGGGAAATTTTGCAAGTTAGCATTATAATTAGTAGCTGGAGGGTACGGTTTTTTTTTTGTGTGTGTGATCGATGTGGATGGGGGGGGGTCAGGCCCTCTGTCAGTTCGCTGGTTAGTTTTTATTATCCCCAGAGAGGAGAAGTGGGCATGTGTTTGGAGGGGGAAAGGGCGGATTCTGTTTCAGAGAATTAACGATGATCCCCATGGTCATCCCGTTCCTTTAATAATCCTTTACTTCATCAGCTGGAAATCCACCATGGTTCTATATACTCCTCTTTGCGTGGGAACAGGTAACTGGCTTGTTCCAAGAAGTATGCCGCAGAGCTTTTCAATTAACCACTACGTTGAAAATTATTTGCAGGTGTTCAGCGTTTCACCATAATTGTGATAACGTGTGTTTGTGCCTCCTGAAACCCAAGAAGGCTGCGACGGACATAACTATGCTGAGGAGTAGCTGACTTGGTGTTGCCTATTTTTGTTAGTGGAGACTGACAAGAAGCCATTCTTCTAAGTCTCATCCCACCACCATTTTTCCATTGTTTTAAAATGCAGGAAAATTTTGCAAGTTAGCATTATAATTAGTAGCTGGAGGTTACGGTTTTTTTTTTGTGTGTGTGGTCGATGTGGATGGTGGGGGTCAGGCCCTCTGTCAGTTCGCTGGTTAGTTTTTATTATCCCCAGAGAGGAGAAGTGGGCATGCGTTTGGCAGGTGAAAAGGGCGGATTCTGTTTCAGAGAATTAACGATGATCCCCATAGTCATCCCGTTCCTTTAATAATCCTTTACTTCATCAGCTGGAAATCCACCATGGTTCTCTATACTCCTCTTTGCGTGGGAACAGGTAACTGGCTTGTTCCAAGAAGTATGCCGCAGAGCTTTTCAATTAACCAGTACGTTGAAAATTATTTGCAGGTGTTCAGCGTTTCACCATAATTGTGATAAAGTTTGTTTGTGCCTCCTGAAACCCAAGAAGGCTGCGACGGACATAACTATGCTGACGCGTAGCTGACTTGGTATTGCCTATTTTTGTTAGTGGAGACTGACAAGAAGCCATTCTTCTAAGTCTCATCCCACCACCATTTTTCCATTGTTTTAAAATGCAGGGAAATTTTGCAAGTTAGCATTATAATTAGTAGCTGGAGGGTACGGTTTTTTTTTTTGTGTGTGGTGGATGTGATTGGGGGGGGGGTCAGGCCCTCTGTCAGTTCGCTGGTTAGTTTTTATTATCCCCAGAGAGGAGAAGTGGGCATGTGTTTGGCAGGTGAAAAGGGCGGATTCTGTTTCAGAGAATTAACGATGATCCCCATGGTCATCCCTTTCCTTTAATAATCCTTTACTTCATCAGCTGGAAATCCACCATGGTTCTCTATACTCCTCTTTGCGTGGGAACAGGTAACTGCCTTGTTCCAAGAAGTATGCCGTAGAGCTTTTCAATTAACCACTACGTTGAAAATTATTTGCAGGTGTTCAGCGTTTCACCATAATTGTGAGAACCTTTGTTTGTGCCTCCTGAAACCCAAGAAAGCTGCCACGGACATAACTATGCTGAGGCGTAGCTGACTTGGTTTTGCCTATTTTTGTTAGTGGAGACTGACAAGAATCCATTCTTGTAAGTATCATCTCACCATCATTTTTCCATTGTTTAAAAATGCAGGAAAATTTTGCAAGTTAGCATTATAATTAGTAGCTGGAGGCTACGGTGTTTTTTTTTTTTTTTTCCTGTGGGGTCGGTGTGGATGTGTTGGTCAGGCCCTCTGTCAGTTCCCCGGTTGGTTTTTATTATCCCCAGAGAGGAGAAGTGGGTATTAGTATGGCAGGTGAAAACTGCGGATCTGTTTCAGAGAATTAAACAGGATCCGCATGGTAATCCCGTTCCTTTAAGAATCCTTTGCTTCATGAGCTGGGAATCCACCATGGTTCTATATACTTGTCTATGCGTGGGCACAGGAAACTGGCTAGTTCCAAGAAGTATGCCTCAGAGCTTTTCAATTAACCAGTATGTTGACAATCCTTTGCAGGTTTTCAGCGTTTCACCATAATTGAGATAACGTGTGTATGTGCCTACTGAAACCAAATATGGCTGCTACGGACATAACTATGCTGAGGCGTAGCTGACTTGGTGTTGCCTATTTTTGTCAGTGGAGACTGACAAGAAGCCATTCTTCTAAGTATCATCCCACCACCATTTTTCCATTGTTTTAAAATGCAGGGAAATTTTGAAAGTTAGCATTATAATTAGTAGCTGGAGGGTACGGTTTTTTTTTTGTGTGTGTGGTCGATGTGGATGGTGGGGGTCAGGCCCTCTGTCAGTTCACTGGTTAGTTTTTATTATCCCCAGAGAGGAGAAGTGGGCATGTGTTTGGCAGGTGAAAAGGGCGGATTCTGTTCAGAGAATTAACGATGATCCCCATGGTCATCCCTTTCCTTTAATAATCCTTTACTTCATCAGCTGGAAATCCACCATGGTTCTCTATACTCCTCTTTGTGTGGGAACAGGTAACTGGCTTGTTTCACGAAGTATGCCGCAGAGCTTTTCAATTAACCAGTTCGTTGAAAATTATTTGCAGGTTTTCAGCGTTTCACCATAATTGTGAGAACCTTTGTTTGTGCCTCCTGAAACCCAAGAAGGCTGCGACGGACATAACTATGCTGACGCGTAGCTGACTTGGTTTTGCCTATTTTTGTTAGTGGAGACTGACAAGAATCCATTCTTGTAAGTATCATCTCACCATCATTTTTCCATTGTTTAAAAATGCAGGAAAATTTTGCAAGTTAGCATTATAATTAGTAGCTGGAGGCTACGGTGTTTTTTTTTTTTTTTTCCTGTGGGGTCGGTGTGGATGTGTTGGTTAGGCCCTCTGTCAGTTCCCCGGTTGGTTTTTATTATCCCCAGAGAGGAGAAGTGGGTATTGGTATGGCAGGTGAAAACTGCGGATCTGTTTCAGAGAATTAAACAGGATCCGCATGGTAATCCCGTTCCTTTAAGAATCCTTTGCTTCATGAGCTGGGAATCCACCATGGTTCTATATACTTGTCTATGCGTGGGCACAGGAAACTGGCTAGTTCCAAGAAGTATGCCTCAGAGCTTTTCAATTAACCAGTATGTTGACAATCCTTTGCAGGTTTTCAGCGTTTCACCATAATTGTGATGACGTGTGTATGTGCTTCCTGAAACCAAATATGGCTGCTACGGACATAACTATGCTGAGGCGTAGGTGACTTGGTGTTGCCTATTTTTGTCAGTGGAGACTGACAAGAAGCCATTCTTCTAAGTATCATCCCACCATCATTTCTCCATTGTTTAAAAATGCAGGGAAATTTTGCAAATTGGCATTATAATTAGTAGCTGCAGGGTACTTTTTTGTTTTTTGGGGTCGGTCAGGATGGGTGTTCAGGCCCTCTGTCAGATCGCTGGTTTGTTTTTATTATCCCCAGAGAAGAGTAGTGGGCATGTGTTTGGCAGGTGAAAAGTGCGGATTCTGTTTCAGAGAATTAAACAGGATCCGCATGGTCATCTCATTCCTTTAAGAATCCTTTGCTTGATCAGCTGGGATTCCACCATGTTTCTATATACTCCTCTATGCGTTGGCACCGGTACCTAGCTTGTTCCAAGAATTATGCTGGAGAGTTTTCAAATTAACCAGTACGTTGAAAATTATTTGCAGGTTTTCAGCGTTTCACCATAATTTTGATAACGTTTGTATGTCCCTCCTGAAACCCAAGAAGGCTGCGACGGACATAACTATGCAGAGGAGTAGCTGACTTGGTGTTGCCTATTTTTGTTAGTGGAGATAGACAAGAAGCCATTCTTCTAAGTATCATCCCACCACCATTTTTCCATTGTTTTAAAATGCAGGGAAATTTTGCAAGTTAGCATTATAATTAGTAGCTGGAGGGTACGGTTTTTTTTTTGTGTGTGTGGTCGATGTGGATGGGGGGGGGTCAGACCCTCTGTCAGTTCGCTGGTTAGTTTTTATCATCCCCAGAGAGGAGAAGTGGGCATGTGTTTGGCAGGTGAAAAGGGCGGATTCTGTTTCAGAGAATTAACGATGATCCCCATGGTCATCCCGTTCCTTTAATAATCCTTTACTTCATAAGCTGGAAATCCACCATGGTTCTATATACTCCTGTTTGCCTGGGAACAGGTAACTGCATTGTTCCAAGAAGTATGCCGCAGAGCTTTTCAATTAACCATTACGTTGAAAATTATTTGCAGATGTTCAGCGTTTCACCATAATTGTGAGAACCTTTGTTTGTGCCTCCTGAAACCCAAGAAGGCTGCGACGGACATAACTATGCTGTGGAGTAGCTGACTTGGTGTTGCCTATTTTTGTTAGTGGAGACTGACAAGAAGCCATTCTTCTAAGTATCATCCCACCACCATTTTTCCATTGTTTTAAAATGCAGGGAAATTTTACAAGTTAGCAATAAAATTGTAGCTGGAGGGTACGGTTTTTTTTTTTGTGTGTGGTCGATGTGGACGGGGGGGGGGTCAGGCCCTCTGTCAGTTCGCTGGTTAGTTTTTATTATCCCCAGAGAGGAGAAGTGGGCATGTGTTTGGCAGGTGAAAAGGGCGGATTCTGTTTCAGAGAATTAACGATGATCCCCATGGTCATCCCGTTCCTTTAATAATCCTTTACTTCATCAGCTGGAAATCCACCATGGTTCTCTATACTCCTCTTTGCGTGGGAACAGGCAACTGGCTTGTTCCAAGAAGTATGCCGCAGAGCTTTTCAATTAACCAGTACGTTGAAAATTATTTGCAGGTGTTCAGCGTTTCACCATAATTGTGATAACGTTTGTTTGTGCCTCCTGAAACCCAAGAAGGCTGCGACGGACATAACTATGCTGACGCGTAGCTGACTTGGTATTGCTTATTTTTGTTAGTGGAGACTGACAAGAATCCATTCTTGTAAGTATCATCTCACCATCATTTTTCCATTGTTTAAAAATGCAGGAAAATTTTGCAAGTTAGCATTATAATTAGTAGCTGGAGGCTACGGTGTTTTTTTTTTTTTTTTTTCCTGTGGGGACGGTGTGGATGTGTTGGTCAGGCCCTCTGTCAGTTCCCCGGTTGGTTTTTATTATCCCCAGAGAGGAGAAGTGGGTATTAGTATGGCAGGTGAAAACTGCGGATCTGTTTCAGAGAATTAAACAGGATCCGCATGGTAATCCCGTTCCTTTAAGAATCCTTTGCTTCATGAGCTGGGAATCCACCATGGTTCTATATACTTGTCTATGCGTGGGCACAGGAAACTGGCTAGTTCCAAGAAGTATGCCTCAGAGCTTTTCAATTAACCAGTATGTTGACAATCCTTTGCAGGTTTTCAGCGTTTCACCATAATTGTGATAACGTGTGTATGTGCCTACTGAAACCAAATATGGCTGCTACGGACATAACTATGCTGAGGCGTAGCTGACTTGGTGTTGCCTATTTTTGTCAGTGGAGACAGACAAGAAGCCATTCTTCTAAGTATCATCCCACCACCATTTTTCCATTGTTTTAAAATGCAGGGAAATTTTGCAAGTTAGCATTATAATTAGTAGCTGGAGGGTATGGTTTTTTTTTTGTGTGTGTGGTCGATGTGGATGGTGGGGGTCAGGCCCTCTGTCAGTTCGCTGGTTAGTTTTTATTATCCCCAGAGAGGAGAAGTGGGCATGTGTTTGGCAGGTGAAAAGGGCGGATTCTGTTTCAGAGAATTAACGATGATCCCCATGGTCATCCCTTTCCTTTAATAATCCTTTACTTCATCAGCTGGAAATCCACCATGGTTCTCTATACTCCTCTTTGCGTGGGAACAGGTAACTGGCTTGTTTCACGAAGTATGCCGCAGAGTTTTTCAATTAACCAGTTCGTTGAAAATTATTTGCAGGTGTTCAGCGTTTCACCATAATTGTGAGAACCTTTGTTTGTGCCTCCTGAAACCCAAGAAGGCTGCGACGGACATAACTATGCTGACGCGTAGCTGACTTGGTTTTGCCTATTTTTGTTAGTGGAGACTGACAAGAATCCATTCTTGTAAGTATCATCTCACCATCATTTTTCCATTGTTTAAAAATGCAGGAAAATTTTGCAAGTTAGCATTATAATTAGTAGCTGGAGGCTACGGTGTTTTTTTTTTTTCCTGTGGGGTCGGTGTGGATGTGTTGGTCAGGCCCTCTGTCAGTTCCCCGGTTGGTTTTTATTATCCCCAGAGAGGAGAAGTGGGTATTGGTATGGCAGGTGAAAACTGCGGATCTGTTTCAGAGAATTAAACAGGATCCGCATGGTAATCCCGTTCCTTTAAGAATCCTTTGCTTCATGAGCTGGGAATCCACCATGGTTCTATATACTTGTCTATGCGTGGGCACAGGAAACTGGCTAGTTCCAAGAAGTATGCCTCAGAGCTTTTCAATTAACCAGTATGTTGACAATCCTTTGCAGGTTTTCAGCGTTTCACCATAATTGTGATAACGTGTGTATGTGCCTACTGAAACCAAATATGGCTGCTATGGACATAACTATGCTGAGGCGTAGCTGACTTGGTGTTGCCTATTTTTGTCAGTGGAGACTGACAAGAAGCCATTCTTCTAAGTATCATCCCACCATCATTTCTCCATTGTTTAAAAATGCAGGGAAATTTTGCAAATTGGCATTATAATTAGTAGCTGCAGGGTACTTTTTTGTTTTGTGGGGTCGGTCAGGATGGGTGTTCAGGCCCTCTGTCAGATCGCTGGTTTGTTTTTATTATCCCCAGAGAAGAGTAGTGGGCATGTGTTTGACAGGTGAAAAGTGCGGATTCTGTTTCAGAGAATTAAACAGGATCCGCATGGTCATCTCATTCCTTTAATAATCCTTTGCTTCATCAGCTGGGATTCCACCATGTTTCTATATACTCCTGTATGCGTGGGCACAGGTACCTAGCTTGTTCCAAGAATTATGCTGGAGAGTTTTCAAATTAACCAGTACGTTGAAAATTATTTGCAGGTTTTCAGCGTTTCACCACAATTTTGATAACGTTTGTATGTCCCTCCTGAAACCCAAGAAGGCTGCGACAGACATAACTATGCTGAGGAGTAGCTGACTTGGTGTTGCCTATTTTTGTTAGAGGAGACAGACAAGAAGCCATTCTTCTAAGTATGATCCCACCACCATTTTTCCATTGTTTTAAAATGCAGGGAAATTTTGCAAGTTAGCATTATAATTAGTAGCTGGAGGGTACGGTTTTTTTTTTTGTGTGTGGTCGATGTGGATGGTGGGGTGGTCAGGGCCTCTGTCAGTTCGCTGGTTAGTTTTTATTATCCCCAGAGAGGAGATGTGGGCATGTGTTTGGCAGGTGAAAAGGGCGGATTCTGTTTCAGAGAATTAACGATGATCCCCATGGTCATCCCTTTCCTTTAATAATCCTTTACTTCATCAGCTGGAAATCCACCATGGTTCTCTATACTCCTCTTTGCGTGGCAACAGGTAACTGGCTTGTTCCAAGAAGTATGCCGCAGAGCTTTTCAATTAACCACTACGTTGAAAATTATTTGCAGGTGTTCAGCGTTTTAACATAATTGTGAGAACCTTTGTTTGTGCCTCCTGAAACCCAAGAAGGCTGCGATGGACATAGCTATGCTGAGGAGTAGCTGACTTGGTGTTGCCTATTTTTGTTAGTGGAGACTGACAAGAAGCCATTATTCTAAGTATCATCCCACCACCATTTTTCCATTGTTTTAAAATGCAGGGAAATTTTGCAAGTTAGCATTATAATTAGTAGCTGGAGGGTACGGTTTTTTTTGTGTGTGTGTGGTCGATGTGGATGGGGGGGTCAGGCCCTCTGTCAGTTCGCTGGTTAGTTTTTATTATCCCCAGAGAGGAGAAGTGGGCATGTGTTTGGCAGGTGAAAAGGGCGGATTCTGTTTCAGAGAATTAACGATGATCCCCATGGTCATCCCGTTCCTTTAATAATCCTTTACTTCATCAGCTGGAAATCCACCATGGTTCTCTATACTCCTCTTTGCGTGGGAACAGGTAACTGCCTTGTTTCAAGAAGTATGCCCCAGAGCTTTTCAATTAACCACTACGTTGAAAATTATTTGCAGGTGTTCAGCGTTTCACCATAATTGTGAGAACCTTTGTTTGTGCCTCCTGAAACCCAAGAAGGCTGCCACGGACATAACTATGCTGAGGAGTAGCTGACTTGATATTGCCTATTTTTGTTAGTGGAGACAGACAAGAAGCCATTCTTCTAAGTATCATCCCACCACCATTTTTCCATTGTTGTAAAATGCAGGGAAATTTTGCAAGTTAGCATTATAATTAGTAGCTGGAGGGTATGGTTTTTTTTTTGTGTGTGATCCATGTGGATGGTGGGGATCAGGCCCTCTGTCAGTTCGCTGGTTAGTTTTTATTATCCCCAGAGAGGAGAAGTGGGCATGTGTTTGGCAGGTGAAAAGGGCGGATTCTGTTTCAGAGAATTAACGATGATCCCCATGGTCATCCCGTTCCTTTAATAATCCTTTACTTCATCAGCTGGAAATCCACCATGGTTCTCTATACTCCTCTTTGCGTGGGAACAGGCAACTGGCTTGTTCCAAGAAGTATGCCGCAGAGCTTTTCAATTAACCAGTACGTTGAAAATTATTTGCAGGTGTTCAGCGTTTCACCATAATTGTGATAACGTTTGTTTGTGCCTCCTGAAACCCAAGAAGGCTGCGACGGACATAACTATGCTGACGCGTAGCTGACTTGGTATTGCTTATTTTTGTTAGTGGAGACTGACAAGAATCCATTCTTGTAAGTATCATCTCACCATCATTTTTCCATTGTTTAAAAATGCAGGAAAATTTTGCAAGTTAGCATTATAATTAGTAGCTGGAGGCTACGGTGTTTTTTTTTTTTTTTTTTCCTGTGGGGACGGTGTGGATGTGTTGGTCAGGCCCTCTGTCAGTTCCCCGGTTGGTTTTTATTATCCCCAGAGAGGAGAAGTGGGTATTAGTATGGCAGGTGAAAACTGCGGATCTGTTTCAGAGAATTAAACAGGATCCGCATGGTAATCCCGTTCCTTTAAGAATCCTTTGCTTCATGAGCTGGGAATCCACCATGGTTCTATATACTTGTCTATGCGTGGGCACAGGAAACTGGCTAGTTCCAAGAAGTATGCCTCAGAGCTTTTCAATTAACCAGTATGTTGACAATCCTTTGCAGGTTTTCAGCGTTTCACCATAATTGTGATAACGTGTGTATGTGCCTACTGAAACCAAATATGGCTGCTACGGACATAACTATGCTGAGGCGTAGCTGACTTGGTGTTGCCTATTTTTGTCAGTGGAGACAGACAAGAAGCCATTCTTCTAAGTATCATCCCACCACCATTTTTCCATTGTTTTAAAATGCAGGGAAATTTTGCAAGTTAGCATTATAATTAGTAGCTGGAGGGTACGGTTTTTTTTTTGTGTGTGTGGTCGATGTGGATGGTGGGGGTCAGGCCCTCTGTCAGTTCGCTGGTTAGTTTTTATTATCCCCAGAGAGGAGAAGTGGGCATGTGTTTGGCAGGTGAAAAGGGCGGATTCTGTTTCAGAGAATTAACGATGATCCCCATGGTCATCCCTTTCCTTTAATAATCCTTTACTTCATCAGCTGGAAATCCACCATGGTTCTCTATACTCCTCTTTGCGTGGGAACAGGTAACTGGCTTGTTTCACGAAGTATGCCGCAGAGTTTTTCAATTAACCAGTTCGTTGAAAATTATTTGCAGGTGTTCAGCGTTTCACCATAATTGTGAGAACCTTTGTTTGTGCCTCCTGAAACCCAAGAAGGCTGCGACGGACATAACTATGCTGACGCGTAGCTGACTTGGTTTTGCCTATTTTTGTTAGTGGAGACTGACAAGAATCCATTCTTGTAAGTATCATCTCACCATCATTTTTCCATTGTTTAAAAATGCAGGAAAATTTTGCAAGTTAGCATTATAATTAGTAGCTGGAGGCTACGGTGTTTTTTTTTTTTTTCCTGTGGGGTCGGTGTGGATGTGTTGGTCAGGCCCTCTGTCAGTTCCCCGGTTGGTTTTTATTATCCCCAGAGAGGAGAAGTGGGTATTGGTATGGCAGGTGAAAACTGCGGATCTGTTTCAGAGAATTAAACAGGATCCGCATGGTAATCCCGTTCCTTTAAGAATCCTTTGCTTCATGAGCTGGGAATCCACCATGGTTCTATATACTTGTCTATGCGTGGGCACAGGAAACTGGCTAGTTCCAAGATGTATGCCTCAGAGCTTTTCAATTAACCAGTATGTTGACAATCCTTTGCAGGTTTTCAGCGTTTCACCATAATTGTGATAACATGTGTATGTGCCTACTGAAACCAAATATGGCTGAAACGGACATAACTATGCTGAGGCGTAGCTGACTTGGTGTTGCCTATTTTTGTCAGTGGAGACTGACAAGAAGCCATTCTTCTAAGTATCATCCCACCATCATTTCTCCATTGTTTAAAAATGCAGGGAAATTTTGCAAATTGGCATTATAATTAGTAGCTGGAGGGTACTTTTTTGTTTTGTGGGGTCGGTCAGGATGGGTGTTCAGGCCCTCTGTCAGATCGCTGGTTTGTTTTTATTATCCCCAGAGAAGAGTAGTGGGCATGTGTTTGACAGGTGAAAAGTGCGGATTCTGTTTCAGAGAATTAAACAGGATCCGCATGGTCATCTCATTCCTTTAATAATCCTTTGCTTCATCAGCTGGGATTCCACCATGTTTGTATATACTCCTGTATGCGTGGGCACAGGTACCTAGCTTGTTCCAAGAATTATGCTGGAGAGTTTTCAAATTAACCAGTACGTTGAAAATTATTTGCAGGTTTTCAGCGTTTCACCACAATTTTGATAACGTTTGTATGTCCCTCCTGAAACCCAAGAAGGCTGCGACGGACATAACTATGCTGAGGAGTAGCTGACTTGGTGTTGCCTATTTTTGTTAGTGGAGACTGACAAGAAGCCATTCTTCTAAGTATCATCCCACCACCATTTTTCCATTGTTTTAAAATGCAGGGAAATTTTGCAAGTTAGCATTATAATTAGTAGCTGGAGGGTACGGTTTTTTTTTTTGTGTGTGGTCGATGTGGATGGTGGGGTGGTCAGGCCCTCTGTCAGTTCGCTGGTTAGTTTTTATTATCCCCAGAGAGGAGATGTGGGCATGTGTTTGGCAGGTGAAAAGGGCGGATTCTGTTTCAGAGAATTAACGATGATCCCCATGGTCATCCCTTTCCTTTAATAATCCTTTACTTCATCAGCTGGAAATCCACCATGGTTCTCTATACTCCTCTTTGCGTGGCAACAGGTAACTGCCTTGTTCCAAGAAGTATGCCGCAGAGCTTTTCAATTAACCACTACGTTGAAAATTATTTGCAGGTGTTCAGCCTTTCACCATAATTGTGAGAATGTGTGTTTGTGCCTCCTGAAACCCAAGAAGGCTGCGACGGACATAACTATGCTGAGTAGTAGCTGACTTGGTGTTGCCTATTTTTGTTAGTGGAGACTGACAAGAAGCCATTATTCTAAGTATCATCCCACCACCATTTTTCCATTGTTGTAAAATGCAGGGAAATTTTGCAAGTTAGCATTATAATTAGTAGCTGGAGGGTACGGTTTTTTTTGTGTGTGTGTGGTCGATGTGGATGGGGGGGTCAGGCCCTCTGTCAGTTCGCTGGTTAGTTTTTATTATCCCCAGAGAGGAGAAGTGGGCATGCGTTTGGCAGGTGAAAAGGGCGGATTCTGTTTCAGAGAATTAACGATGATCCCCATGGTCATCCCGTTCCTTTAATAATCCTTTACTTCATCAGCTGGAAATCCACCATGGTTCTCTATACTCCTCTTTGCGTGGGAACAGGCAACTGGCTTGTTCCAAGAAGTATGCCGCAGAGCTTTTCAATTAACCAGTACGTTGAAAATTATTTGCAGGTGTTCAGCGTTTCACCATAATTGTGATAACGTTTGTTTGTGCCTCCTGAAACCCAAGAAGGCTGCGACGGACATAACTATGCTGACGCGTAGCTGACTTGGTATTGCTTATTTTTGTTAGTGGAGACTGACAAGAATCCATTCTTGTAAGTATCATCTCACCATCATTTTTCCATTGTTTAAAAATGCAGGAAAATTTTGCAAGTTAGCATTATAATTAGTAGCTGGAGGCTACGGTGTTTTTTTTTTTTTTTTTTCCTGTGGGGACGGTGTGGATGTGTTGGTCAGGCCCTCTGTCAGTTCCCCGGTTGGTTTTTATTATCCCCAGAGAGGAGAAGTGGGTATTAGTATGGCAGTTGAAAACTGCGGATCTGTTTCAGAGAATTAAACAGGATCCGCATGGTAATCCCGTTCCTTTAAGAATCCTTTGCTTCATGAGCTGGGAATCCACCATGGTTCTATATACTTGTCTATGCGTGGGCACAGGAAACTGGCTAGTTCCAAGAAGTATGCCTCAGAGCTTTTCAATTAACCAGTATGTTGACAATCCTTTGCAGGTTTTCAGCGTTTCACCATAATTGTGATAACGTGTGTATGTGCCTACTGAAACCAAATATGGCTGCTACGGACATAACTATGCTGAGGCGTAGCTGACTTGGTGTTGCCTATTTTTGTCAGTGGAGACAGACAAGAAGCCATTCTTCTAAGTATCATCCCACCACCATTTTTCCATTGTTTTAAAATGCAGGGAAATTTTGCAAGTTAGCATTATAATTAGTAGCTGGAGGGTACGGTTTTTTTTTTGTGTGTGTGGTCGATGTGGATGGTGGGGGTCAGGCCCTCTGTCAGTTCGCTGGTTAGTTTTTATTATCCCCAGAGAGGAGAAGTGGGCATGTGTTTGGCAGGTGAAAAGGGCGGATTCTGTTTCAGAGAATTAACGATGATCCCCATGGTCATCCCTTTCCTTTAATAATCCTTTACTTCATCAGCTGGAAATCCACCATGGTTCTCTATACTCCTCTTTGCGTGGGAACAGGTAACTGGCTTGTTTCACGAAGTATGCCGCAGAGTTTTTCAATTAACCAGTTCGTTGAAAATTATTTGCAGGTGTTCAGCGTTTCACCATAATTGTGAGAACCTTTGTTTGTGCCTCCTGAAACCCAAGAAGGCTGCGACGGACATAACTATGCTGACGCGTAGCTGACTTGGTTTTGCCTATTTTTGTTAGTGGAGACTGACAAGAATCCATTCTTGTAAGTATCATCTCACCATCATTTTTCCATTGTTTAAAAATGCAGGAAAATTTTGCAAGTTAGCATTATAATTAGTAGCTGGAGGCTACGGTGTTTTTTTTTTTTCCTGTGGGGTCGGTGTGGATGTGTTGGTCAGGCCCTCTGTCAGTTCCCCGGTTGGTTTTTATTATCCCCAGAGAGGAGAAGTGGGTATTGGTATGGCAGGTGAAAACTGCGGATCTGTTTCAGAGAATTAAACAGGATCCGCATGGTAATCCCGTTCCTTTAAGAATCCTTTGCTTCATGAGCTGGGAATCCACCATGGTTCTATATACTTGTCTATGCGTGGGCACAGGAAACTGGCTAGTTCCAAGAAGTATGCCTCAGAGCTTTTCAATTAACCAGTATGTTGACAATCCTTTGCAGGTTTTCAGCGTTTCACCATAATTGTGATAACGTGTGTATGTGCCTACTGAAACCAAATATGGCTGCTATGGACATAACTATGCTGAGGCGTAGCTGACTTGGTGTTGCCTATTTTTGTCAGTGGAGACTGACAAGAAGCCATTATTCTAAGTATCATCCCACCATCATTTCTCCATTGTTTAAAAATGCAGGGAAATTTTGCAAATTGGCATTATAATTAGTAGCTGCAGGGTACTTTTTTGTTTTGTGGGGTCGGTCAGGATGGGTGTTCAGGCCCTCTGTCAGATCGCTGGTTTGTTTTTATTATCCCCAGAGAAGAGTAGTGGGCATGTGTTTGACAGGTGAAAAGTGCGGATTCTGTTTCAGAGAATTAAACAGGATCCGCATGGTCATCTCATTCCTTTAAGAATCCTTTGCTTCATCAGCTGGGATTCCACCATGTTTCTATATACTCCTGTATGCGTGGGCACAGGTACCTAGCTTGTTCCAAGAATTATGCTGGAGAGTTTTCAAATTAACCAGTACGTTGAAAATTATTTGCAGGTTTTCAGCGTTTCACCACAATTTTGATAACGTTTGTATGTCCCTCCTGAAACCCAAGAAGGCTGCGACGGACATAACTATGCTGAGGAGTAGCTGACTTGGTGTTGCCTATTTTTGTTAGTGGAGACTGACAAGAAGCCATTCTTCTAAGTATCATCCCACCACCATTTTTCCATTGTTTTAAAATGCAGGGAAATTTTGCAAGTTAGCATTATAATTAGTAGCTGGAGGGTACGGTTTTTTTTTTTGTGTGTGGTCGATGTGGATGGTGGGGTGGTCAGGCCCTCTGTCAGTTCGCTGGTTAGTTTTTATTATCCCCAGAGAGGAGATGTGGGCATGTGTTTGGCAGGTGAAAAGGGCGGATTCTGTTTCAGAGAATTAACGATGATCCCCATGGTCATCCCTTTCCTTTAATAATCCTTTACTTCATCAGCTGGAAATCCACCATGGTTCTATATACTCCTCTTTGCGTGGCAACAGGTAACTGCCTTGTTCCAAGAAGTATGCCGCAGAGCTTTTCAATTAACCACTACGTTGAAAATTATTTGCAGGTGTTCAGCCTTTCACCATAATTGTGAGAATGTGTGTTTGTGCCTCCTGAAACCCAAGAAGGCTGCGACGGACATAACTATGCTGAGTAGTAGCTGACTTGGTGTTGCCTATTTTTGTTAGTGGAGACTGACAAGAAGCCATTATTCTAAGTATCATCCCACCACCATTTTTCCATTGTTGTAAAATGCAGGGAAATTTTGCAAGTTAGCATTATAATTAGTAGCTGGAGGGTACGGTTTTTTTTGTGTGTGTGTGGTCGATGTGGATGGGGGGGTCAGGCCCTCTGTCAGTTCGCTGGTTAGTTTTTATTATCCCCAGAGAGGAGAAGTGGGCATGCGTTTGGCAGGTGAAAAGGGCGGATTCTGTTTCAGAGAATTAACGATGATCCCCATGGTCATCCCGTTCCTTTAATAATCCTTTACTTCATCAGCTGGAAATCCACCATGGTTCTCTATACTCCTCTTTGCGTGGGAACAGGCAACTGGCTTGTTCCAAGAAGTATGCCGCAGAGCTTTTCAATTAACCAGTACGTTGAAAATTATTTGCAGGTGTTCAGCGTTTCACCATAATTGTGATAACGTTTGTTTGTGCCTCCTGAAACCCAAGAAGGCTGCGACGGACATAACTATGCTGACGCGTAGCTGACTTGGTATTGCTTATTTTTGTTAGTGGAGACTGACAAGAATCCATTCTTGTAAGTATCATCTCACCATCATTTTTCCATTGTTTAAAAATGCAGGAAAATTTTGCAAGTTAGCATTATAATTAGTAGCTGGAGGCTACGGTGTTTTTTTTTTTTTTTTTTCCTGTGGGGACGGTGTGGATGTGTTGGTCAGGCCCTCTGTCAGTTCCCCGGTTGGTTTTTATTATCCCCAGAGAGGAGAAGTGGGTATTGGTATGGCAGGTGAAAACTGCGGATCTGTTTCAGAGAATTAAACAGGATCCGCATGGTAATCCCGTTCCTTTAAGAATCCTTTGCTTCATGAGCTGGGAATCCACCATGGTTCTATATACTTGTCTATGCGTGGGCACAGGAAACTGGCTAGTTCCAAGAAGTATGCCTCAGAGCTTTTCAATTAACCAGTATGTTGACAATCCTTTGCAGGTTTTCAGCGTTTCACCATAATTGTGATAACGTGTGTATGTGCCTACTGAAACCAAATATGGCTGCTATGGACATAACTATGCTGAGGCGTAGCTGACTTGGTGTTGCCTATTTTTGTCAGTGGAGACTGACAAGAAGCCATTCTTCTAAGTATCATCCCACCATCATTTCTCCATTGTTTAAAAATGCAGGGAAATTTTGCAAATTGGCATTATAATTAGTAGCTGCAGGGTACTTTTTTGTTTTGTGGGGTCGGTCAGGATGGGTGTTCAGGCCCTCTGTCAGATCGCTGGTTTGTTTTTATTATCCCCAGAGAAGAGTAGTGGGCATGTGTTTGACAGGTGAAAAGTGCGGATTCTGTTTCAGAGAATTAAACAGGATCCGCATGGTCATCTCATTCCTTTAAGAATCCTTTGCTTCATCAGCTGGGATTCCACCATGTTTCTATATACTCCTGTATGCGTGGGCACAGGTACCTAGCTTGTTCCAAGAATTATGCTGGAGAGTTTTCAAATTAACCAGTACGTTGAAAATTATTTGCAGGTTTTCAGCGTTTCACCACAATTTTGATAACGTTTGTATGTCCCTCCTGAAACCCAAGAAGGCTGCGACGGACATAACTATGCTGAGGAGTAGCTGACTTGGTGTTGCCTATTTTTGTTAGAGGAGACAGACAAGAAGCCATTCTTCTAAGTATGATCCCACCACCATTTTTCCATTGTTTTAAAATGCAGGGAAATTTTGCAAGTTAGCATTATAATTAGTAGCTGGAGGGTACGGTTTTTTTTTTTGTGTGTGGTCGATGTGGATGGTGGGGTGGTCAGGCCCTCTGTCAGTTCGCTGGTTAGTTTTTATTATCCCCAGAGAGGAGATGTGGGCATGTGTTTGGCAGGTGAAAAGGGCGGATTCTGTTTCAGAGAATTAACGATGATCCCCATGGTCATCCCTTTCCTTTAATAATCCTTTACTTCATCAGCTGGAAATCCACCATGGTTCTCTATACTCCTCTTTGCGTGGCAACAGGTAACTGGCTTGTTCCAAGAAGTATGCCGCAGAGCTTTTCAATTAACCACTACGTTGAAAATTATTTGCAGGTGTTCAGCGTTTTAACATAATTGTGAGAACCTTTGTTTGTGCCTCCTGAAACCCAAGAAGGCTGCGATGGACATAGCTATGCTGAGGAGTAGCTGACTTGGTGTTGCCTATTTTTGTTAGTGGAGACTGACAAGAAGCCATTATTCTAAGTATCATCCCACCACCATTTTTCCATTGTTTTAAAATGCAGGGAAATTTTGCAAGTTAGCATTATAATTAGTAGCTGGAGGGTACGGTTTTTTTTGTGTGTGTGTGGTCGATGTGGATGGGGGGGTCAGGCCCTCTGTCAGTTCGCTGGTTAGTTTTTATTATCCCCAGAGAGGAGAAGTGGGCATGTGTTTGGCAGGTGAAAAGGGCGGATTCTGTTTCAGAGAATTAACGATGATCCCCATGGTCATCCCGTTCCTTTAATAATCCTTTACTTCATCAGCTGGAAATCCACCATGGTTCTCTATACTCCTCTTTGCGTGGGAACAGGTAACTGCCTTGTTTCAAGAAGTATGCCCCAGAGCTTTTCAATTAACCACTACGTTGAAAATTATTTGCAGGTGTTCAGCGTTTCACCATAATTGTGAGAACCTTTGTTTGTGCCTCCTGAAACCCAAGAAGGCTGCGACGGACATAACTATGCTGACGCGTAGCTGACTTGGTTTTGCCTATTTTTGTTAGTGGAGACAGACAAGAAGCCATTCTTCTAAGTATCATCCCACCACCATTTTTCCATTGTTGTAAAATGCAGGGAAATTTTGCAAGTTAGCATTATAATTAGTAGCTGGAGGGTATGGTTTTTTTTTTGTGTGTGATCCATGTGGATGGTGGGGATCAGGCCCTCTGTCAGTTCGCTGGTTAGTTTTTATTATCCCCAGAGAGGAGAAGTGGGCATGTGTTTGGCAGGTGAAAAGGGCGGATTCTGTTTCAGAGAATTAACGATGATCCCCATGGTCATCCCGTTCCTTTAATAATCCTTTACTTCATCAGCTGGAAATCCACCATGGTTCTCTATACTCCTCTTTGCGTGGGAACAGGCAACTGGCTTGTTCCAAGAAGTATGCCGCAGAGCTTTTCAATTAACCAGTACGTTGAAAATTATTTGCAGGTGTTCAGCGTTTCACCATAATTGTGATAACGTTTGTTTGTGCCTCCTGAAACCCAAGAAGGCTGCGACGGACATAACTATGCTGACGCGTAGCTGACTTGGTATTGCTTATTTTTGTTAGTGGAGACTGACAAGAATCCATTCTTGTAAGTATCATCTCACCATCATTTTTCCATTGTTTAAAAATGCAGGAAAATTTTGCAAGTTAGCATTATAATTAGTAGCTGGAGGCTACGGTGTTTTTTTTTTTTTTTTTTCCTGTGGGGACGGTGTGGATGTGTTGGTCAGGCCCTCTGTCAGTTCCCCGGTTGGTTTTTATTATCCCCAGAGAGGAGAAGTGGGTATTAGTATGGCAGGTGAAAACTGCGGATCTGTTTCAGAGAATTAAACAGGATCCGCATGGTAATCCCGTTCCTTTAAGAATCCTTTGCTTCATGAGCTGGGAATCCACCATGGTTCTATATACTTGTCTATGCGTGGGCACAGGAAACTGGCTAGTTCCAAGAAGTATGCCTCAGAGCTTTTCAATTAACCAGTATGTTGACAATCCTTTGCAGGTTTTCAGCGTTTCACCATAATTGTGATAACGTGTGTATGTGCCTACTGAAACCAAATATGGCTGCTACGGACATAACTATGCTGAGGCGTAGCTGACTTGGTGTTGCCTATTTTTGTCAGTGGAGACAGACAAGAAGCCATTCTTCTAAGTATCATCCCACCACCATTTTTCCATTGTTTTAAAATGCAGGGAAATTTTGCAAGTTAGCATTATAATTAGTAGCTGGAGGGTACGGTTTTTTTTTTGTGTGTGTGGTCGATGTGGATGGTGGGGGTCAGGCCCTCTGTCAGTTCGCTGGTTAGTTTTTATTATCCCCAGAGAGGAGAAGTGGGCATGTGTTTGGCAGGTGAAAAGGGCGGATTCTGTTTCAGAGAATTAACGATGATCCCCATGGTCATCCCTTTCCTTTAATAATCCTTTACTTCATCAGCTGGAAATCCACCATGGTTCTCTATACTCCTCTTTGCGTGGGAACAGGTAACTGGCTTGTTTCACGAAGTATGCCGCAGAGTTTTTCAATTAACCAGTTCGTTGAAAATTATTTGCAGGTGTTCAGCGTTTCACCATAATTGTGAGAACCTTTGTTTGTGCCTCCTGAAACCCAAGAAGGCTGCGACGGACATAACTATGCTGACGCGTAGCTGACTTGGTTTTGCCTATTTTTGTTAGTGGAGACTGACAAGAATCCATTCTTGTAAGTATCATCTCACCATCATTTTTCCATTGTTTAAAAATGCAGGAAAATTTTGCAAGTTAGCATTATAATTAGTAGCTGGAGGCTACGGTGTTTTTTTTTTTTTTCCTGTGGGGTCGGTGTGGATGTGTTGGTCAGGCCCTCTGTCAGTTCCCCGGTTGGTTTTTATTATCCCCAGAGAGGAGAAGTGGGTATTGGTATGGCAGGTGAAAACTGCGGATCTGTTTCAGAGAATTAAACAGGATCCGCATGGTAATCCCGTTCCTTTAAGAATCCTTTGCTTCATGAGCTGGGAATCCACCATGGTTCTATATACTTGTCTATGCGTGGGCACAGGAAACTGGCTAGTTCCAAGATGTATGCCTCAGAGCTTTTCAATTAACCAGTATGTTGACAATCCTTTGCAGGTTTTCAGCGTTTCACCATAATTGTGATAACATGTGTATGTGCCTACTGAAACCAAATATGGCTGAAACGGACATAACTATGCTGAGGCGTAGCTGACTTGGTGTTGCCTATTTTTGTCAGTGGAGACTGACAAGAAGCCATTCTTCTAAGTATCATCCCACCATCATTTCTCCATTGTTTAAAAATGCAGGGAAATTTTGCAAATTGGCATTATAATTAGTAGCTGGAGGGTACTTTTTTGTTTTGTGGGGTCGGTCAGGATGGGTGTTCAGGCCCTCTGTCAGATCGCTGGTTTGTTTTTATTATCCCCAGAGAAGAGTAGTGGGCATGTGTTTGACAGGTGAAAAGTGCGGATTCTGTTTCAGAGAATTAAACAGGATCCGCATGGTCATCTCATTCCTTTAATAATCCTTTGCTTCATCAGCTGGGATTCCACCATGTTTATATATACTCCTGTATGCGTGGGCACAGGTACCTAGCTTGTTCCAAGAATTATGCTGGAGAGTTTTCAAATTAACCAGTACGTTGAAAATTATTTGCAGGTTTTCAGCGTTTCACCACAATTTTGATAACGTTTGTATGTCCCTCCTGAAACCCAAGAAGGCTGCGACGGACATAACTATGCTGAGGAGTAGCTGACTTGGTGTTGCCTATTTTTGTTAGTGGAGACTGACAAGAAGCCATTCTTCTAAGTATCATCCCACCACCATTTTTCCATTGTTTTAAAATGCAGGGAAATTTTGCAAGTTAGCATTATAATTAGTAGCTGGAGGGTACGGTTTTTTTTTTTGTGTGTGGTCGATGTGGATGGTGGGGTGGTCAGGCCCTCTGTCAGTTCGCTGGTTAGTTTTTATTATCCCCAGAGAGGAGATGTGGGCATGTGTTTGGCAGGTGAAAAGGGCGGATTCTGTTTCAGAGAATTAACGATGATCCCCATGGTCATCCCTTTCCTTTAATAATCCTTTACTTCATCAGCTGGAAATCCACCATGGTTCTATATACTCCTCTTTGCGTGGCAACAGGTAACTGCCTTGTTCCAAGAAGTATGCCGCAGAGCTTTTCAATTAACCACTACGTTGAAAATTATTTGCAGGTGTTCAGCCTTTCACCATAATTGTGAGAATGTGTGTTTGTGCCTCCTGAAACCCAAGAAGGCTGCGACGGACATAACTATGCTGAGTAGTAGCTGACTTGGTGTTGCCTATTTTTGTTAGTGGAGACTGACAAGAAGCCATTATTCTAAGTATCATCCCACCACCATTTTTCCATTGTTTTAAAATGCAGGGAAATTTTGTAAGTTAGCATTATAATTAGTAGCTGGAGGGTACGGTTTTTTTTGTGTGTGTGTGGTCGATGTGGATGGGGGGGTCAGGCCCTCTGTCAGTTCGCTGGTTAGTTTTTATTATCCCCAGAGAGGAGAAGTGGGCATGCGTTTGGCAGGTGAAAAGGGCGGATTCTGTTTCAGAGAATTAACGATGATCCCCATGGTCATCCCGTTCCTTTAATAATCCTTTACTTCATCAGCTGGAAATCCACCATGGTTCTCTATACTCCTCTTTGCGTGGGAACAGGCAACTGGCTTGTTCCAAGAAGTATGCCGCAGAGCTTTTCAATTAACCAGTACGTTGAAAATTATTTGCAGGTGTTCAGCGTTTCACCATAATTGTGATAACGTTTGTTTGTGCCTCCTGAAACCCAAGAAGGCTGCGACGGACATAACTATGCTGACGCGTAGCTGACTTGGTATTGCTTATTTTTGTTAGTGGAGACTGACAAGAATCCATTCTTGTAAGTATCATCTCACCATCATTTTTCCATTGTTTAAAAATGCAGGAAAATTTTGCAAGTTAGCATTATAATTAGTAGCTGGAGGCTACGGTGTTTTTTTTTTTTTTTTTTCCTGTGGGGACGGTGTGGATGTGTTGGTCAGGCCCTCTGTCAGTTCCCCGGTTGGTTTTTATTATCCCCAGAGAGGAGAAGTGGGTATTAGTATGGCAGGTGAAAACTGCGGATCTGTTTCAGAGAATTAAACAGGATCCGCATGGTAATCCCGTTCCTTTAAGAATCCTTTGCTTCATGAGCTGGGAATCCACCATGGTTCTATATACTTGTCTATGCGTGGGCACAGGAAACTGGCTAGTTCCAAGAAGTATGCCTCAGAGCTTTTCAATTAACCAGTATGTTGACAATCCTTTGCAGGTTTTCAGCGTTTCACCATAATTGTGATAACGTGTGTATGTGCCTACTGAAACCAAATATGGCTGCTACGGACATAACTATGCTGAGGCGTAGCTGACTTGGTGTTGCCTATTTTTGTCAGTGGAGACAGACAAGAAGCCATTCTTCTAAGTATCATCCCACCACCATTTTTCCATTGTTTTAAAATGCAGGGAAATTTTGCAAGTTAGCATTATAATTAGTAGCTGGAGGGTACGGTTTTTTTTTTGTGTGTGTGGTCGATGTGGATGGTGGGGGTCAGGCCCTCTGTCAGTTCGCTGGTTAGTTTTTATTATCCCCAGAGAGGAGAAGTGGGCATGTGTTTGGCAGGTGAAAAGGGCGGATTCTGTTTCAGAGAATTAACGATGATCCCCATGGTCATCCCTTTCCTTTAATAATCCTTTACTTCATCAGCTGGAAATCCACCATGGTTCTCTATACTCCTCTTTGCGTGGGAACAGGTAACTGGCTTGTTTCACGAAGTATGCCGCAGAGTTTTTCAATTAACCAGTTCGTTGAAAATTATTTGCAGGTGTTCAGCGTTTCACCATAATTGTGAGAACCTTTGTTTGTGCCTCCTGAAACCCAAGAAGGCTGCGACGGACATAACTATGCTGACGCGTAGCTGACTTGGTTTTGCCTATTTTTGTTAGTGGAGACTGACAAGAATCCATTCTTGTAAGTATCATCTCACCATCATTTTTCCATTGTTTAAAAATGCAGGAAAATTTTGCAAGTTAGCATTATAATTAGTAGCTGGAGGCTACGGTGTTTTTTTTTTTTTCCTGTGGGGTCGGTGTGGATGTGTTGGTCAGGCCCTCTGTCAGTTCCCCGGTTGGTTTTTATTATCCCCAGAGAGGAGAAGTGGGTATTGGTATGGCAGGTGAAAACTGCGGATCTGTTTCAGAGAATTAAACAGGATCCGCATGGTAATCCCGTTCCTTTAAGAATCCTTTGCTTCATGAGCTGGGAATCCACCATGGTTCTATATACTTGTCTATGCGTGGGCACAGGAAACTGGCTAGTTCCAAGAAGTATGCCTCAGAGCTTTTCAATTAACCAGTATGTTGACAATCCTTTGCAGGTTTTCAGCGTTTCACCATAATTGTGATAACGTGTGTATGTGCCTACTGAAACCAAATATGGCTGCTATGGACATAACTATGCTGAGGCGTAGCTGACTTGGTGTTGCCTATTTTTGTCAGTGGAGACTGACAAGAAGCCATTCTTCTAAGTATCATCCCACCATCATTTCTCCATTGTTTAAAAATGCAGGGAAATTTTGCAAATTGGCATTATAATTAGTAGCTGCAGGGTACTTTTTTGTTTTGTGGGGTCGGTCAGGATGGGTGTTCAGGCCCTCTGTCAGATCGCTGGTTTGTTTTTATTATCCCCAGAGAAGAGTAGTGGGCATGTGTTTGACAGGTGAAAAGTGCGGATTCTGTTTCAGAGAATTAAACAGGATCCGCATGGTCATCTCATTCCTTTAAGAATCCTTTGCTTCATCAGCTGGGATTCCACCATGTTTCTATATACTCCTGTATGCGTGGGCACAGGTACCTAGCTTGTTCCAAGAATTATGCTGGAGAGTTTTCAAATTAACCAGTACGTTGAAAATTATTTGCAGGTTTTCAGCGTTTCACCACAATTTTGATAACGTTTGTATGTCCCTCCTGAAACCCAAGAAGGCTGCGACGGACATAACTATGCTGAGGAGTAGCTGACTTGGTGTTGCCTATTTTTGTTAGAGGAGACAGACAAGAAGCCATTCTTCTAAGTATGATCCCACCACCATTTTTCCATTGTTTTAAAATGCAGGGAAATTTTGCAAGTTAGCATTATAATTAGTAGCTGGAGGGTACGGTTTTTTTTTTTGTGTGTGGTCGATGTGGATGGTGGGGTGGTCAGGCCCTCTGTCAGTTCGCTGGTTAGTTTTTATTATCCCCAGAGAGGAGATGTGGTCATGTGTTTGGCAGGTGAAAAGGGCGGATTCTGTTTCAGAGAATTAACGATGATCCCCATGGTCATCCCTTTCCTTTAATAATCCTTTACTTCATCAGCTGGAAATCCACCATGGTTCTCTATACTCCTCTTTGCGTGGCAACAGGTAACTGGCTTGTTCCAAGAAGTATGCCGCAGAGCTTTTCAATTAACCACTACGTTGAAAATTATTTGCAGGTGTTCAGCGTTTTAACATAATTGTGAGAACCTTTGTTTGTGCCTCCTGAAACCCAAGAAGGCTGCGATGGACATAGCTATGCTGAGGAGTAGCTGACTTGGTGTTGCCTATTTTTGTTAGTGGAGACTGACAAGAAGCCATTATTCTAAGTATCATCCCACCACCATTTTTCCATTGTTTTAAAATGCAGGGAAATTTTGCAAGTTAGCATTATAATTAGTAGCTGGAGGGTACGGTTTTTTTTGTGTGTGTGTGGTCGATGTGGATGGGGGGGTCAGGCCCTCTGTCAGTTCGCTGGTTAGTTTTTATTATCCCCAGAGAGGAGAAGTGGGCATGTGTTTGGCAGGTGAAAAGGGCGGATTCTGTTTCAGAGAATTAACGATGATCCCCATGGTCATCCCGTTCCTTTAATAATCCTTTACTTCATCAGCTGGAAATCCACCATGGTTCTCTATACTCCTCTTTGCGTGGGAACAGGTAACTGCCTTGTTTCAAGAAGTATGCCCCAGAGCTTTTCAATTAACCACTACGTTGAAAATTATTTGCAGGTGTTCAGCGTTTCACCATAATTGTGAGAACCTTTGTTTGTGCCTCCTGAAACCCAAGAAGGCTGCCACGGACATAACTATGCTGAGGAGTAGCTGACTTGATATTGCCTATTTTTGTTAGTGGAGACAGACAAGAAGCCATTCTTCTAAGTATCATCCCACCACCATTTTTCCATTGTTGTAAAATGCAGGGAAATTTTGCAAGTTAGCATTATAATTAATAGCTGGAGGGTATGGTTTTTTTTTTGTGTGTGATCCATGTGGATGGTGGGGATCAGGCCCTCTGTCAGTTCGCTGGTTAGTTTTTATTATCCCCAGAGAGGAGAAGTGGGCATGTGTTTGGCAGGTGAAAAGGGCGGATTCTGTTTCAGAGAATTAACGATGATCCCCATGGTCATCCCGTTCCTTTAATAATCCTTTACTTCATCAGCTGGAAATCCACCATGGTTCTCTATACTCCTCTTTGCGTGGGAACAGGCAACTGGCTTGTTCCAAGAAGTATGCCGCAGAGCTTTTCAATTAACCAGTACGTTGAAAATTATTTGCAGGTGTTCAGCGTTTC
This sequence comes from Eulemur rufifrons, assembly GCF_041146395.1. Lineage (NCBI taxonomy): Eukaryota > Metazoa > Chordata > Mammalia > Primates > Lemuridae > Eulemur > Eulemur rufifrons. Next base: position 8,723 of record NW_027183240.1, on the reverse strand, counting down.
ACCATAATTGTGATAACGTTTGTTTGTGCCTCCTGAAACCCAAGAAGGCTGCGACGGACATAACTATGCTGACGCGTAGCTGACTTGGTATTGCTTATTTTTGTTAGTGGAGACTGACAAGAATCCATTCTTGTAAGTATCATCTCACCATCATTTTTCCATTGTTTAAAAATGCAGGAAAATTTTGCAAGTTAGCATTATAATTAGTAGCTGGAGGCTACGGTGTTTTTTTTTTTTTTTTTTCCTGTGGGGACGGTGTGGATGTGTTGGTCAGGCCCTCTGTCAGTTCCCCGGTTGGTTTTTATTATCCCCAGAGAGGAGAAGTGGGTATTAGTATGGCAGGTGAAAACTGCGGATCTGTTTCAGAGAATTAAACAGGATCCGCATGGTAATCCCGTTCCTTTAAGAATCCTTTGCTTCATGAGCTGGGAATCCACCATGGTTCTATATACTTGTCTATGCGTGGGCACAGGAAACTGGCTAGTTCCAAGAAGTATGCCTCAGAGCTTTTCAATTAACCAGTATGTTGACAATCCTTTGCAGGTTTTCAGCGTTTCACCATAATTGTGATAACGTGTGTATGTGCCTACTGAAACCAAATATGGCTGCTACGGACATAACTATGCTGAGGCGTAGCTGACTTGGTGTTGCCTATTTTTGTCAGTGGAGACAGACAAGAAGCCATTCTTCTAAGTATCATCCCACCACCATTTTTCCATTGTTTTAAAATGCAGGGAAATTTTGCAAGTTAGCATTATAATTAGTAGCTGGAGGGTACGGTTTTTTTTTTGTGTGTGTGGTCGATGTGGATGGTGGGGGTCAGGCCCTCTGTCAGTTCGCTGGTTAGTTTTTATTATCCCCAGAGAGGAGAAGTGGGCATGTGTTTGGCAGGTGAAAAGGGCGGATTCTGTTTCAGAGAATTAACGATGATCCCCATGGTCATCCCTTTCCTTTAATAATCCTTTACTTCATCAGCTGGAAATCCACCATGGTTCTCTATACTCCTCTTTGCGTGGGAACAGGTAACTGGCTTGTTTCACGAAGTATGCCGCAGAGTTTTTCAATTAACCAGTTCGTTGAAAATTATTTGCAGGTGTTCAGCGTTTCACCATAATTGTGAGAACCTTTGTTTGTGCCTCCTGAAACCCAAGAAGGCTGCGACGGACATAACTATGCTGACGCGTAGCTGACTTGGTTTTGCCTATTTTTGTTAGTGGAGACTGACAAGAATCCATTCTTGTAAGTATCATCTCACCATCATTTTTCCATTGTTTAAAAATGCAGGAAAATTTTGCAAGTTAGCATTATAATTAGTAGCTGGAGGCCACGGTGTTTTTTTTTTTTTCCTGTGGGGTCGGTGTGGATGTGTTGGTCAGGCCCTCTGTCAGTTCCCCGGTTGGTTTTTATTATCCCCAGAGAGGAGAAGTGGGTATTGGTATGGCAGGTGAAAACTGCGGATCTGTTTCAGAGAATTAAACAGGATCCGCATGGTAATCCCGTTCCTTTAAGAATCCTTTGCTTCATGAGCTGGGAATCCACCATGGTTCTATATACTTGTCTATGCGTGGGCACAGGAAACTGGCTAGTTCCAAGAAGTATGCCTCAGAGCTTTTCAATTAACCAGTATGTTGACAATCCTTTGCAGGTTTTCAGCGTTTCACCATAATTGTGATAACGTGTGTATGTGCCTACTGAAACCAAATATGGCTGCTATGGACATAACTATGCTGAGGCGTAGCTGACTTGGTGTTGCCTATTTTTGTCAGTGGAGACTGACAAGAAGCCATTCTTCTAAGTATCATCCCACCATCATTTCTCCATTGTTTAAAAATGCAGGGAAATTTTGCAAATTGGCATTATAATTAGTAGCTGCAGGGTACTTTTTTGTTTTGTGGGGTCGGTCAGGATGGGTGTTCAGGCCCTCTGTCAGATCGCTGGTTTGTTTTTATTATCCCCAGAGAAGAGTAGTGGGCATGTGTTTGACAGGTGAAAAGTGCGGATTCTGTTTCAGAGAATTAAACAGGATCCGCATGGTCATCTCATTCCTTTAAGAATCCTTTGCTTCATCAGCTGGGATTCCACCATGTTTCTATATACTCCTCTATGCGTGGGCACAGGTACCTAGCTTGTTCCAAGAATTATGCTGGAGAGTTTTCAAATTAACCAGTACGTTGAAAATTATTTGCAGGTTTTCAGCGTTTCACCACAATTTTGATAACGTTTGTATGTCCCTCCTGAAACCCAAGAAGGCTGCGACGGACATAACTATGCTGAGGAGTAGCTGACTTGGTGTTGCCTATTTTTGTTAGAGGAGACAGACAAGAAGCCATTCTTCTAAGTATGATCCCACCACCATTTTTCCATTGTTTTAAAATGCAGGGAAATTTTGCAAGTTAGCATTATAATTAGTAGCTGGAGGGTACGGTTTTTTTTTGTGTGTGTGGTCGATGTGGATGGTGGGGTGGTCAGGCCCTCTGTCAGTTCGCTGGTTAGTTTTTATTATCCCCAGAGAGGAGATGTGGGCATGTGTTTGGCAGGTGAAAAGGGCGGATTCTGTTTCAGAGAATTAACGATGATCCCCATGGTCATCCCTTTCCTTTAATAATCCTTTACTTCATCAGCTGGAAATCCACCATGGTTCTCTATACTCCTCTTTGCGTGGCAACAGGTAACTGGCTTGTTCCAAGAAGTATGCCGCAGAGCTTTTCAATTAACCACTACGTTGAAAATTATTTGCAGGTGTTCAGCGTTTTAACATAATTGTGAGAACCTTTGTTTGTGCCTCCTGAAACCCAAGAAGGCTGCGATGGACATAGCTATGCTGAGGAGTAGCTGACTTGGTGTTGCCTATTTTTGTTAGTGGAGACTGACAAGAAGCCATTATTCTAAGTATCATCCCACCACCATTTTTCCATTGTTTTAAAATGCAGGGAAATTTTGCAAGTTAGCATTATAATTAGTAGCTGGAGGGTACGGTTTTTTTTGTGTGTGTGTGGTCGATGTGGATGGGGGGGTCAGGCCCTCTGTCAGTTCGCTGGTTAGTTTTTATTATCCCCAGAGAGGAGAAGTGGGCATGTGTTTGGCAGGTGAAAAGGGCGGATTCTGTTTCAGAGAATTAACGATGATCCCCATGGTCATCCCGTTCCTTTAATAATCCTTTACTTCATCAGCTGGAAATCCACCATGGTTCTCTATACTCCTCTTTGCGTGGGAACAGGTAACTGCCTTGTTTCAAGAAGTATGCCCCAGAGCTTTTCAATTAACCACTACGTTGAAAATTATTTGCAGGTGTTCAGCGTTTCACCATAATTGTGAGAACCTTTGTTTGTGCCTCCTGAAACCCAAGAAGGCTGCCACGGACATAACTATGCTGAGGAGTAGCTGACTTGATATTGCCTATTTTTGTTAGTGGAGACAGACAAGAAGCCATTCTTCTAAGTATCATCCCACCACCATTTTTCCATTGTTGTAAAATGCAGGGAAATTTTGCAAGTTAGCATTATAATTAGTAGCTGGAGGGTATGGTTTTTTTTTTGTGTGTGATCCATGTGGATGGTGGGGATCAGGCCCTCTGTCAGTTCGCTGGTTAGTTTTTATTATCCCCAGAGAGGAGAAGTGGGCATGTGTTTGGCAGGTGAAAAGGGCGGATTCTGTTTCAGAGAATTAACGATGATCCCCATGGTCATCTCGTTCCTTTAATAATCCTTTACTTCATCAGCTGGAAATCCACCATGGTTCTATATACTCCTGTTTGCCTGGGAACAGGTAACTGCATTGTTCCAAGAAGTATGCCGCAGAGCTTTTCAATTAACCACTACATTGAAAATTATTTGCAGGTGTTCAGCGTTTCACCATAATTGTGATAACGTTTGTTTGTGCCTCCTGAAACCCAAGAAGGCTGCAATGGACATAAATATGCTGAGGAGTAGCTGACTTGGTGTTGCCTATTTTTGTTAGTGGAGACTGACAAGAAGCCATTCTTCTAAGTATCATCCAACCACCATTTTTCCATTGTTTTAAAATGCAGGGAAATTTTGCAAGTTAGCATTACAATTAGTAGCTGGAGGGTACGGTTTTTTTTGTGTGTGTGGTCGATGTGGATGGTGGGGGTCAGGCCCTCTGTCAGTTCGCTGGTTAGTTTTTATTATCCCCAGAGAGGAGAAGTGGGCATGTGTTTGGCAGGTGAAAAGGGCGGATTCTGTTTCAGAGAATTAACGATGATCCCCATGGTCATCCCGTTCCTTTAATAATCCTTTACTTCATCAGCTGGAAATCCACCATGGTTCTATATACTCCTCTTTGCGTGGGAACAGGTAACTGGCTTGTTCCAAGAAGTATGCCGCAGGGCTTTTCAATTAACCACTACGTTGAAAATTATTTGCAGGTATTCAGCGTTTCACCATAATTGTGATAACGTTTGATTGGGCCTCCTGAAACCCAAGAAGGCTGCGACGGACATAACTATGCTGAGGAGTAGCTGACTTGGTGTTGCCTATTTTCGTTAGTGGAGACTGACAGGAAGCCCTTCTTCTAAGTATCATCACACCACCATTTTTCCATTGTTTTAAAATGCAGGGAAATTTTGCAAGTTAGCATTATAATTAGTAGCTGGAGGGTACGGGTTTTTTTTGTGTGTGGTCGATGTGGATGGGGGAATCAGGCCCTCTGTCAGTTCGCTGGTTAGTTTTTATTATCCCCAGAGAGGAGAAGTGGGCATGTGTATGGCAGGTGAAAAGGGCGGATTCTGTTTAGAGAATTAACGATGATCCCCACGGTCATCCTGTTCCTTTAATAATCCTTTACTTCATCAGCTGGAAATCCACCATGGTTCTGTATACTCCTCTTTGCGTGGGAACAGGTAACTGACTTGTTCCAAGAAGTATGCCGCAGAGCTTTTCAATTAACCACTACGTTGAAAATTATTTGCAGGTGTTCAGCGTTTCACCATAATTGTGATAACGTTTGTTTGTGCCTCCTGAAACCCAAGAAGGCTGCGATGGACATAGCTATGCTGAGAAGTAGCTGACTTGGTGTTGCCTATTTTTGTTAGTGGAGACTTACAAGAAGCCATTCTTCTAAGTATCATCCCACCACCATTTTTCCATTGTTTTAAAATGCAGGGACATTTTGCAAGTTAGCATTATAATTAGTAGCTGGAGGGTACGGTTTTTTTTGTGTGTGTGTGGTCGATGTGGATGGGGGGGTCAGGCCCTCTGTCAGTTCGCTGGTTAGTTTTTATTATCCCCAGAGAGGAGAAGTGGGCATGTGTTTGGCAGGTGAAAAAGGCGGATTCTGTTTCAGAGAATTAACGATGATCCCCATGGTCATCCCGTTCCTTTAATAATCATTTACTTCATCAGCTGGAAATCCACCATGGTTCTATATACTCCTCTTTGCGTGGGAACAGATAACTGGCTTGTTCCTAGAAGTATGCCGCAGAGCTTTTCAATTAACCACTACATTGAAAATTATTTGCAGGTGTTCAGCGTTTTACCATAATTGTGAGAACCTTTGATTGTGCCTCCTGAAACCCTAGAACGCTGCGACGGACATAACTATGCTGAGGAGTAGCTGACTTGGTGTTGCCTATTTTTGTTAGTGGAGACTGACAAGAAGCCATTCTTCTAAGTATCATCCCACCACCATTTTTCCATTGTTTTAAAATGCAGGGAAATTTTGCAAGTTAGCATTATAATTAGTAGCTGGAGACTACGGTTTTTTTTTTGTGTATGGTCGATGTGGATGGTGGGGGTCAGGCCCTCTGTCAGTTCGCTGGTTAGTTTTTATTATCCCCAGAGAGGAGAAGTGGGCATGTGTTTGGCAGGTGAAAAGGGCGGTTTCTGTTTCAGAGAATTAACGATGATCCCCATGGTCATCCCGTTCCTTTAAGAATCCTTTACTTCATCAGCTGGAAATCCACCATGGTTCTATATACTCCTCTTTGCGTGGGAACAGGTAACTGGCTTGTTCCTAGAAGTATGCCGCAGAGCTTTTCAATTAACCACGACGTTGAAAATTATTTGCAGGTGTTCAGCGTTTCACCATAATTGTGATAACGTTTGTATGTGTCTCCTGAAACCCAAGAAGGCTGCGACGGACATAACTATGCTGAGGAGTAGCTGACTTGGTGTTGCCTATTTTTGTTAGTGGAGACTGACAAGAAGCCATTCTTCTAAGTATCATCCCACCACCATTTTTCCATTGTTTTAAAATGCAGGGAAATTTTGCAAGTTAGCATTATAATTAGTAGCTGGAGGGTACGGTTTTCTTTTCTTGTGTAGTCGATTTGGATGGGGGGGTCAGGCCCTCTGTCAGTTCGCTGGTTAGTTTTTATTATCCCCAGAGAGGAGAAGTGGGCATGTTTTTGGCAGGTGAAAAGGGCGGATTCTGTTTCAGAGAATTAACGATGATCCCCATGGTCATCCCGTTCCTTTAATAATCCTTTACTTCATCAGCTGGAAATCCACCATGGTTCTATATACTCCACTTTGCGTGGGAACAGGTAACTGGCTTGTTCCAAGAAGTATGCCGCAGAGCTTTTCAATTAACCACTACGTTGAAAATTATTTGCAGGTGTTCAGCCTTTCACCATAATTGTGAGAATGTGTGTTTGTGCCTCCTGAAACCCAAGAAGGCTGCGACGGACATAACTATGCTGAGTAGTAGCTGACTTGGTGTTGCCTATTTTTGTTAGTGGAGACTGACAAGAAGCCATTATTCTAAGTATCATCCCACCACCATTTTTCCATTGTTTTAAAATGCAGGGAAATTTTGCAAGTTAGCATTATAATTAGTAGCTGGAGGGTACGGTTTTTTTTGTGTGTGTGTGGTCGATGTGGATGGGGGGGTCAGGCCCTCTGTCAGTTCGCTGGTTAGTTTTTATTATCCCCAGAGAGGAGAAGTGGGCATGCGTTTGGCAGGTGAAAAGGGCGGATTCTGTTTCAGAGAATTAACGATGATCCCCATGGTCATCCCTTTCCTTTAATAATCCTTTACTTCATCAGCTGGAAATCCACCATGGTTCTCTATACTCCTCTTTGCGTGGGAACAGGCAACTGGCTTGTTCCAAGAAGTATGCCGCAGAGCTTTTCAATTAACCAGTACGTTGAAAATTATTTGCAGGTGTTCAGCGTTTCACCATAATTGTGATAACGTTTGTTTGTGCCTCCTGAAACCCAAGAAGGCTGCGACGGACATAACTATGCTGACGCGTAGCTGACTTGGTATTGCTTATTTTTGTTAGTGGAGACTGACAAGAATCCATTCTTGTAAGTATCATCTCACCATCATTTTTCCATTGTTTAAAAATGCAGGAAAATTTTGCAAGTTAGCATTATAATTAGTAGCTGGAGGCTACGGTGTTTTTTTTTTTTTTTTTTCCTGTGGGGACGGTGTGGATGTGTTGGTCAGGCCCTCTGTCAGTTCCCCGGTTGGTTTTTATTATCCCCAGAGAGGAGAAGTGGGTATTAGTATGGCAGGTGAAAACTGCGGATCTGTTTCAGAGAATTAAACAGGATCCGCATGGTAATCCCGTTCCTTTAAGAATCCTTTGCTTCATGAGCTGGGAATCCACCATGGTTCTATATACTTGTCTATGCGTGGGCACAGGAAACTGGCTAGTTCCAAGAAGTATGCCTCAGAGCTTTTCAATTAACCAGTATGTTGACAATCCTTTGCAGGTTTTCAGCGTTTCACCATAATTGTGATAACGTGTGTATGTGCCTACTGAAACCAAATATGGCTGCTACGGACATAACTATGCTGAGGCGTAGCTGACTTGGTGTTGCCTATTTTTGTCAGTGGAGACAGACAAGAAGCCATTCTTCTAAGTATCATCCCACCACCATTTTTCCATTGTTTTAAAATGCAGGGAAATTTTGCAAGTTAGCATTATAATTAGTAGCTGGAGGGTACGGTTTTTTTTTTGTGTGTGTGGTCGATGTGGATGGTGGGGGTCAGGCCCTCTGTCAGTTCGCTGGTTAGTTTTTATTATCCCCAGAGAGGAGAAGTGGGCATGTGTTTGGCAGGTGAAAAGGGCGGATTCTGTTTCAGAGAATTAACGATGATCCCCATGGTCATCCCTTTCCTTTAATAATCCTTTACTTCATCAGCTGGAAATCCACCATGGTTCTCTATACTCCTCTTTGCGTGGGAACAGGTAACTGGCTTGTTTCACGAAGTATGCCGCAGAGTTTTTCAATTAACCAGTTCGTTGAAAATTATTTGCAGGTGTTCAGCGTTTCACCATAATTGTGAGAACCTTTGTTTGTGCCTCCTGAAACCCAAGAAGGCTGCGACGGACATAACTATGCTGACGCGTAGCTGACTTGGTTTTGCCTATTTTTGTTAGTGGAGACTGACAAGAATCCATTCTTGTAAGTATCATCTCACCATCATTTTTCCATTGTTTAAAAATGCAGGAAAATTTTGCAAGTTAGCATTATAATTAGTAGCTGGAGGCTACGGTGTTTTTTTTTTTTTCCTGTGGGGTCGGTGTGGATGTGTTGGTCAGGCCCTCTGTCAGTTCCCCGGTTGGTTTTTATTATCCCCAGAGAGGAGAAGTGGGTATTGGTATGGCAGGTGAAAACTGCGGATCTGTTTCAGAGAATTAAACAGGATCCGCATGGTAATCCCGTTCCTTTAAGAATCCTTTGCTTCATGAGCTGGGAATCCACCATGGTTCTATATACTTGTCTATGCGTGGGCACAGGAAACTGGCTAGT
>NW_027183239.1:0-36388 GCF_041146395.1 Eulemur rufifrons | reverse complement strand
TTTAGTTCGATCTCTCTCCCCTATTACAGTTATCGGGGGAGTGCAACTGTGTTGAATAAAGCCTTCCTTGACCAGGCTTTCCAAGCAATCCCTTCTTAGAAAGGATAGAGGATCAGACTTGAGACCCTGCTTCACACGTATGGAATGCACAGGGGAAAACAGCCTCCCATCCCACGGGGAGGAAGGAGGAGCTGGGGTCCACACAGGCAATGCTGCTGGGCCCACCCAAGCCTGACTGCACGAAGGGGGATGGTATCCCGAGAGTCCCACCCAACCACAAACCCAAAACACCAGGTCAGATTTCTTTCCTGATGACCACTCTGTTCTCATTCCGTAAAGTGAGTGAGATGCAAAACTGCTGGTGTACAACTGCCCAGAGACGGCTTCGGGGAGGGTGGAGTCTCTTCCTGCAGTGATGGGGCAGGATGCCTGGGAGTCCTGCCTGCTGATCCAGTCCCATGAAAGAAAGATTTTCCTCATTTCTTCTCCCCAGCAGCATTTCCAAAGCTAAGCCCCGGAATTCCATCAGAATTCACCCACCAAAAAAGGACAGACCTGAGAAACATACTATACTGGCTCTTGAGAAGAGAAAATGTAAAGAAATTTTAACAACTGGAATATGAGACTAGATCTTGATTTTCTCCCCCACCCCCCCCCCAAAATCTACCTCTTTCTGGCCTTTTTGTGAAATTTTTTTCTCTTTCAAGCTGTAGTGAAAAATGCATTTTCCAATTCATAAACTGAAGCTGCAATAAGTGGACAATTCTTTACAAGCGGACAAACTCACAGACGGGCAGTGCCGACTGGGACACGGACCTGTCTGACTCAAGCTTGAGGTCAGGTCATGCTATAATGCTGGACGTCCCTCCATCCTTATCCTGCTCACTGAAGTGTTCGAGCACCATTTCCCACCAACACTGCATTGTACCCCATGTGTGCCCCACCCCCACCCCTCCTGCTGTCCTCTGGGAGGAGTGACTCGGGCAGATACTCACTAGACACTCCAAGAGACCTGGCAGCTGTGGGCATCTTGGGTCAGCCCCAGGCAGTTCTGAAACCCAGGACCAGGAAAAGATAGAGAATGCGCTGACGACAGACCTGAAAAGTTTCAAATGGGGAAACTCAACCCAAAGACATTCTGATAAGGTGTCTGTGCCTAGGAAAGATAAAAGGAGGCAGGAAGTTTTTTTCCTTTTAACTTTTTTTTTCCTTAAACAGGGATGTCAGGTGGTTATTCCCTAATTTGCTGATGTGAAATGTTCAGAAACAGGAAACAAATGTTTTAAAGTGCCATCCATTGCTCTGTGAAAAAATGATAAACAAAATACTACATCTATTTGAAACAAAGGACAAATAATGTGTTACACGATAAAGAGAAATAATAGATTATACAATAAAAAACAAATAGTTGACAATATTGTGAGTTGGAGAGGGAAAGTTGGTATTTGGGAATGTGGGGAAGGAACTGGAAATTTAGGAACTTACTGCAGGCCCTAGAAGAGGTATGCTGGGGAAAGAGGGTCCACAATTTGAGATCTTGCTTCCCATTTATTTGGAAAATGCAGGAAAAACCAGTCCACCTGGAGGGAGTTAAACACTTAAATAGGAAACCTGAACTGGCTGTATAGAGAACTAAGCTTCTAACCAACGATATGGGAATCTAACTCACATGCAATTCTTGTAAAGTACTATTTTAAAGAGAAATGATATATAGGCTTAAGCAACCAATAACTGACCTTTAATTACATACCCAGAAATTTTCCACCTGCATAGTCTGTGAAAATCAGTAAATCAAAATCTAAGCTTTGTAACTCTCAATTATTTGGAGCCTTAAAGTAATGTGATTTGGGGGCCTGAGTCACGTGACAGGCAGCTGTAATGTTTGTTTTAGCGATTAGCCTTTTCCTGAACTACATTGTTTGTTGAAATGTAAGTGACTATAGGGGGTCAGAAAAGAACAATAGCCTCTTAACCACAGATCTTCACCATAGATTAAGATTCCTCCTACCTTTCTCATGCAAAAACTTAATGGTTATCACACTGTCTTAAGATGCAATCTGAAATACTCTTTTAAATTGGAACCGAAGTAAAAACTGGCTGTAAAAAAAACAAGTGATATTGGGGGAAAAAACAGTGTAACTAATTAAATTGTTTAACTCATTGTTTAAACCAGCTTTGTATGGAAAATGTGGTTTCTGCCTATATAAGCAAGAACATAACTTCTTAACTTCAGAGCACTGGGCCCATTTCTCTGGAGTCCGTGTTTTCCTCAAAGGCCATTTCTGGTATTTAACTTCCATAAACTCTCCAAAAGTGGAATCTGATCCTTTCCATGATTTCAGGTTGACAAGTCCAAATAAGGCGACTACATAACTGTAAACGAGTAAGTATTTAATCTGGGTTGGCTCCCCATGCACCTTATAAAAGCCTTCCTTCAACCATAAACACAAATGTTTCTCATTTAAGAATCCCTGTTTAGGCCGGGCACGGTGACTCAAGCCTGTAATCCTAGCACGCTGGGAGGCCAAGGCAGGAGAATCGCTAGAGCTCAGGAGTTCGACACAAGAGCGAGACCCCATCTCTACTAAAAACAGAAAAATTAGCCGGGCATGGTGGCGCACGCCTGTAGTCCGAGCTACTCGGGAGGCTGAGGCAGGAGGATCGCTTGAGCCCAGAAGTTGGAGGCTGCAGGGAGCCATGATGACGTCACTGCACCCCACCCAGGGCAACGGAGTAAACTCTGTCTCAAAAAAAAAAAAAAAACCGCTTTGCCCAAATAAACGTTAATATTTTTAAAACTGTCTCAGTTTAATTTTTAGCAAGAGAAGGAAGGGCTGGGGATCCCACAGGCCGCAGCCCCGCCCACGCACGACCCCCACACACCGAATCGGGACCCTTCCCCGACGACCCTCACGCAGTCACCGCACAATCTGGGGACACGCGGGGCTGCAGCCGCGGAGCTGCCCAGAGAGGACTCCTGGGGCGGGACCGAGGTCGCCGCGCAGGGACGGGAGAGGACGCCCGGGGGCCCGGCTGCCGGCCCAGCCCCACCCCGCCGGCGGAAGAGACCGAAGAAACCGGAGCGGACCGCGGGGTACCCGGTCCAGCCACAGCCGCGTCCGGCCGGTTCCAACCAGCCCCTGCTCCGCGTCTGGGGACTCTCGGCCCCGCACACTCACCATTTCCCGCCCTCCAAGGTGTCCGGCGTCCTCGCCACTGCTCTCGAGACCGGTGTAGTTCACCGCGTAAGTGACGGCGCGACAGAAGCTGTGGCGGACGCACCAAAGGCTACCGGAGCAGCAAGGCCGGACACCAGCCACTGCTGGCGCGACTCGAGCCGGAAAGAAGAGAGGTTAAGGGTCGCCTCCTCTTTCGCGCGGCGCGTTTAAAGGGACAGCGCGCACCCCGTCCCAGAGACTCTGATTGGATATTGCCCCAGGCCCCGCCCCCGAGGCTGAGTGACAGGTGAAGCCCTGGGAAAGGGGGAGGGCGGAGCCACACCGGACGGGTTCCGTCCACAGCCTGTCTCGGGCCGAGCTCACTGTGTAATCATGGCATTTTCCGTTTCGGCCAACTCGCTCCACACTTGCCAGAGGGGGCGCTGTCCTCTCTCACACAACGGGCTGCGCTTCTTCCTCTCGGACCGAATCACAATCGTGCGCAGGGAATTCCAGACTCGGCGTCCAGCGCAGCGATCCGGTTGCCTCCGAGCGGGAGGGGAGCCCAGACCCGGCCAGGCCACACTGGGACAGGACAGAGGGCCTGATGTCCTCCTGGGTCCGGAATTTGGGCTAAAGCATGACCGGGCTTCCTCACATGCCCCTCTATCCCCTGCTAACAGTGTGGAAACACTCCCTCCAAGGCCCTAATTTTCACCAACAGGAAGCTCACCTGCAGTCAGTTTAAGCTCCTGACCTAAATAAACTGTCCAGTTCGCAAACCATTTCTCCAGGAGACACCCCCAAACAAGTCTTTAGCTGAGCCCGACCTTCACAGATCTTCTTGATATATAGAAATTACAGGCCAGGGCGCGGTGGCTCACGCCTGTGATCCTAGCAATCTGGGGGGCCCAGGCGGGAAGATCGCCTGAGCCGAGGAGTTGGAAACCAGCCTGAGCACAAGCAAGACACCGTTGCTACAAAAAAAAAAAAAAAAAAAAAAAGGAAAAGAAAAAATTAGCTGGGTGTGGTGGCATGTACCTGCAGTCCCAGCTACTCCGGAGACTGAGTTAGGAGGATCGCTTGAGCCCAGGAGTTTGAGGTTGCTGTGAGCTCTGATGACACCACTGCACTGCACTCTGCTGGGGCGGGGGGCGCGACAGAGTGAGACTCTCTCCAAAAACAGAAAAAAGAAAGAAAGAAAAAGAAATTGTAGCATGACTGCAGCGACTCTATGCATACCAAAACCAAAACATTGGTCAGAAAACAGCCCCTGCCTCCTGCTGTCCAACCTCAGAAACGCGGAAGCCCCCAACCGCATCTGCACGTGGGTCCCCTGCTGTCCAGTGCTCTGGGGCTTCTCACGGTCCACACTCCTGCTGGGTCTGTCCTGGGAAGCTGGAGGCCCAGGAGGGAGGCCAGGCTTGGGGGAAAGCCCATGGGGAGCCCCATGTCCCTCCCTTTGCAGCCTCCAGACTGGCCTCAGCTTGGAGCCACTGGCCTCAGGCTCTGCTGCCCACTGCAGGGTGTTCGCCTGCTTCCCACCAACACTGATCAGTTAAACGGGACAAAGACCCGCAATCCCAGTGTCTGAATAAGACACCAGCAGGGCCCCTGCTTTCCTCCTGTGTTTATGAATAAAGTGGAGGAGGAAGATTCTAAAATAATTTAAACGGATAAAAAAGACTTAAAATTAAAAAAAAAAAAAGACATCTAGATCGTAGTGGCGGCTGAGGGACCTAGGGTGGGACTAGATGGGGTCGAGGGGGTTGCAGGCAGGGGGCGCAGAGCCCACTGGGGTCAGGGGAGGGGTCAGGGGAACAGATGGTGGCCTGAGCCCGGCGGCAGAACCAGCTCTATCCAGGGGACCCTGGGCGGGCGCAGGTGGAGACTCCTGGCGGTGAGTCCTGAGCTCTGCGTGGAGATGCGGCTGGGGAAGGAGTGAGGCAGCAATCCCACGTCTGAGTAGGGCGCAGGGCTATTCACTTAGCTCCCTATGGGTTTCTGATCAGCCCTGCGGGGACGCCTAAAATTAGGACTCTCACTCTTCTAACGGGACCATTATTTACCTCGTAATTCACTGCTCACTTAAGTACTACGTAAAAACTGTGGGTAAAAGTGTGAGGGTGCAAAGCTTAGTAGGTGCTCCCCGCACGGTTGGAGAAAGATTTCTCACGCAGAGATGTGGATATATAAAAGTGAAATTTATTTTATCCTTTTAGGAGAAAGAGAGAGAGAGAGAGCAGGGAGATGGCGTAGCATCCCAAAGAAAGAAAAGGGGATGCCAGTGGTGAGGCCAAGTGGCTTTCTCATTTTAAGGGGGACAAAGAGAAAAAAAATAGTGATGGTTCTCAGTTGATAATAAAAGCGGCAGCAGATGGCAATGTCCAAGAGTTGGTTTCCCGCCTTTTCTTGGAGAAGGGATTATCACAGTTGACGTGAGTCTGTCCTCCAGATATGACTGATGCCTGGAGCTTGCACCCTCAGGAACTCTTTAGGCTGTAAAAAGCAAATTCTCAAAAAACCAATTTTGAAAGAGAGATTTCCATTGCTATTCCTTCTTTTCTGAAGTTGTGCGAAACAATTACGAATTGGTTTCATTCCTCCCATCCTGAGCTTAATCCCAACTATCCACATTGTCATCACAGTGAGTCATGAGCCATCTCCCACCTTGTTAGTCCACACCTCAAGATTGACAAGTAATCAAGGCCAGCAGGTCTGAAACTGTCCCTATAAAATCAACTGAAACCAAGGGGTCAAAACTTTGCTGGAGGTAAAGCTCCAACGTAAGAACTGAACAGCTTCTGCCCCTAGCCCCTTTCCCTATAATTGCTTACTGCTTAGGAGTTTGGTCACATGATTTACAACTTCCCTTAATCACTTGTGTAGATAATGCCTCTATTGTAAAACCTGAGACTGCCTTTGAAGAGGCTTCCCAGACCCTGCATTCCTATGGGCCCTGGGACACAAACCAGGTCAGTGATCCATACCTTGGAACTGACTCAGTAGCTCCTATGACCCCCATGGAGGAACTGACTCAGTGCGAGAATGCAGTTTCTACATGCCTGATTTCACCCCAACCCGAACAGTCAGGATGCCAATTCCCTAACCCCCTTGCTGGCCAAATTACCCTTAAAACTCCCAGCCTAGAGCTTTGCAGGAAGGCAAATTTGAGAAATTTCTCCCCCTCTGCAGTCAGTTGCCAAACAATAAATAACTCTTTTTCTGCCGAATTGCTGCTGTCTGTGTGCATTGCCTCTTTTTCTGTGCAATAGGCAAAAAGAACCTGGTTCTTTTTGATAACGCTCTTACTTGAAACACCGTATTTAATTCTTTCTATAGCCATGGGACATCCATGCAATTATTTTTGTTTGCTTAGGAATACCACAAAAAACCTATGCAGGGTTAAGATAGGGCATCAAGGACCAAGTATCTTTCTTTCTTTTTTTTTTGAGACAGAGTCTCACTCTGTTGCCCAGACTAGAGTGAGTGCCGTGGCGTCAGCCTAGCTCACAGCAACCTCAAACTCCTGGACTCAAAGCAATCCTCCTGTCTCAGCCTCCCGAGTAGCTGGGACTACAAGCATGCACCACCATGCCCGGCTAATTTTTTCTATATATATTTTTAGCTGTCCATATAATTTCTTTCTATTTTTAGTAGAGATGGGGTCTCGCTCTTGCTCAGGCTGGTCTTGAACTCCTGAGCTCAAACGATCTGCCCACCTCGGCCTTCCAGAGTGCTAGGATTACAGGCGTGAGCCACCGCGCCCGGCCCAAGTATCTTTCTAATGGTGACTTTCTCCTTAATAATCATTGCACAGTAAAAAAGCCACAGAATTTGCCTAACTGGAAAGCACTGTGGGAACAAAAGAATGTTCCTTTTAATATTTGTTTTTGTAAGGATGGCCTTGCTGAAATAACAGGAAAATACCTAATCCCGTAATTTTCTAATAACAGCTAAAGATAAATCCTATGAGCTCTCTCTCTACTTGCAGGCAACCCGGTGGGTCTCTGTTTTCACAAACACCTGAAAAGAGTCCAAAAAGGAAAGGTAAATTTTCAACAGTTGCTAGACCTATTGACTAACACTGCCTTTTTAGCCTCTGTTTCTATAGCCTGGAATAGTTCCTGAGAAGTTCCTGGATGACAACATGGGGAACAATCTCCAGACATCAAACCCAGCCCAAAATCATATCTTCAGGGCAAAGTCACTTTATCCCTAAAGCAAAGGGAACAGGATGCAGCGGTTTCACACAGCAGATTCTGTTATCTGCTTGCAGTTAAGAAGAAGAGAAGGAGAGGATACAGCAATTCACAACAATTGACTATTTTTCTCTTGCTCCCTACAAAAGCAGCAAGCCACCCACCTGGCCTCACTACTGGCATCTCCCTTCTCTTTCTTTGGGATGCTGGGCCATCTCCCTGCTCTCTTCCCCTCCCCCCTCTCTGTTTCTCTCTCTCTCTCTCTCTTCTCTATGTCCTTCTAAAGGATATAGTAAATTTTACTTTTATACCTTAATTTCTGTGTGAGAATTCTTTCTCTCTCCACGCCGTAAGCACCTACTTCGCTATCCACCCTAACAGTTTTAACTCAGATGGAGACATGACTTCCTCATTTTGCAGAACATCCATATCTGCCCCTGTCTTTGGGTGAAATTTGCCAAAAAGATAAACATTTAAAAAGTAATTTAGGTCAGGCTTGCAGGTGTGAGCCTGTAATCCCAATAACTCAGGAGGTTGGGGCAGGAGGGTCACTTGAGCCCAGGAGTTGGAGGTTGCAGTGCCCTGTGATCCCACCTACGAATAGCCGCTGCAGTACAGCCTGGGCAACATAATGAGTTCCTGTCCCTCCTAAGGAAAAGAAAAAAAAGAAAGAACTGCCTTACTTTTAAAAACTCATTAATTTGGGGATCATTAATTAGAGAAGGATCAAAACAAACTAGAATGAATAGTATTGTATGTATCTGATGGGAATGCCCAAATATTATTTAGGTACTATTAGATGTGTAAAAAATTAGCCATGGTGGGTGGCACAAACCTGTAGTCCCAACTACCATGGAGGCTGAGGTGAGAAAACACTTTAGCCCAAAAATTTGAAGCCAGCCTAGGCAACATTGTGAGACCCCAGCTTTGAAATAAAATATATGTATATATATATTTGTAGCTAGAAAAAAGGTTTCCATTAATGACATTAAGAAAACATTTCTTTAAAAAGAAATTAGAGAAACATCTCTGTCCTCTGGTTCCTCCCCCACCCCTTCCCCTCCGGTTAAAAAAAAAAGAAATTAGAAATAAAATGCATTGTGAGATGGAGTTGTATACAATATAAAGTGTATACAATAACCAACCATTTCCAATAGGCTATTGTTAAATAGGAACTTTAGACTTTGGTTCTTTTTTATCATTTTTCATTTACTTATTTATTTTTCTGAGATAGGGTCTCACTCTGTTGCCTGAGATAGAGTGCAGTGGCATCATCATAGCTCACTGCAATCTCAAACTCCTTGGGCTCAAGTGGTCTTCCTCCCTTGGTCTCTCAAGTAGCTAGGACTGTAGGTCCAGGCCACCACGCCTGGCTAATTTTTCTATTTTTTGCCTTGCTCTTGCTCAGGCTGGTCTCAAACTTCTGACCTCAAGTGATCCTCCTACCTCGGCCCCCCAAAGTGCTAGGATTACAGGCATGAGCCACCACACCCCGCCTAAACTTTGTGGGGTTTTTTGTTTGTTTGTTTTGTTTTCCTCAATTCTCACCAAGGCTGTAACTTTGTATTTTTTGATGACAGAATTGTCTTAAGCCCTGAAGTGCTGTTTTTAGATTATTTCCAATTCAATGTCCTAGGTCTCTCTGAGTGAGGCCTGAGTCTGAAGCTTTTTGCTTTTGGGCTCTTGGCATGTATTTTTTTTTTCTTTTAGTATCACTTTGGTGAAAATGGCATTTATTTCTGAATGTTTTCAAGGGACAGTGCAGGTAGAAGCCTCAGATTAAATTTTCCCTAATTAGACCAGGTGTGGCGGCTCACGCCTGTAATCCTAGCACTCTGGGAGGCTGAGGCGGGAGGATGACTTGAGGTCAGGAGTTTGAGACCAGCCTGAACAAGAGCAAGACCCCATCTCTAGAAATAGAAATAGAAAACAAAATTAGCCAGTCACCTAAAAATAGAAACAAAAAATTAGCCAGGCATGGTGGCTCGTGCCTGTAGTCCCAGCTACTCAGGAGGCTGAGGCAGGAGGATTGCTTGAACCCAGGAGTTTGAGGTTGCTGTGAGCTAGGTTGATGCCATGACACTCACTCCAGCCTGGGCAACAAAGCAAGACTTTGTCTCTAAATAAATAAATAATAAATAAATAAATTTTCCCTAATTTGATGTAGGGGTTTCAGAGCAGGACACTTGCCACAAAGAATCTTATGTGAATCTTCTGACTATGACCATCTTTCAGAGAGAACTTTGGATTCCGCCCCCCACCCCCAGCTTATTGGTGGAATATATTTCTTTATGAGAGGCCTATATAGCTGCATAGGTCACTGTTAGTGATCTAATGTGAGGATATGGAAACATAATTTTGGCTCCTAGTAGCAATTATGTTGCACTTAGCATATAGCAACTGAATGACTGGAAGAGCATAATTTGATGAAGGCTTTACTGATGGGTCAGTTGGGTGGAAGGGCCACTCCTTATTCATTTGACTGGTAACACTCCTGCCTGAACTCAGCCATGAAGACCAAGTACGGCAGTATCTGTTCTCCAAAAGTTCCCAGTCTGCTTCCTCTCTCTAGTAACTTCTCTTCCAGACATCTTAGTACTTCGCTGCTTTCTCCTCCTCTAAAGGTAGCTAAGCAATAGTTATTTCCCTAGTGGAAAATGCCCATGGATGGGAACACTGCCAGGCTGATGGGGCTATTCTGAGACAAGGCAGCCTTATACAGCATGCATTTTTCTTTCCAACAGCTTCATTCTCACTTCTACTGGGTTTTTAAAATTCAATGTCCTTTAACACATTAACTACGCTGTGAGTTGTATTTAACTCACGCTAGTTTTGAGCCCAGGGCTTTGTGAAGCATATATAACTCATGTCTCTTCACCTTGGGAGCCGCATGAACTATTTTTCAAGTTGCATATAACTCACACACAGAGAACAATTAAAAAAACAACACATTTTTCATTAAATTAGAAAGGATTGTTTTTTTTTTTTTTCCTATTTTCCTAATAAAACACTGTGGCCACAAAGAAAAAATTTTTTTTCTAGTGTGGCAGTCAATGTGTTAAAAAGCAAACAACCACCCAAAACCCCACAAATGTACAAAATCATATAGTGTACTAAATATGCCTTCATGACACCAGTCTGAGAAAAGTTGGCTGTGACAGACAAAATGAAGGTAGGTGTTGAGATTGACAGGTCCTGGGTCTCCCATGTGTCAGGGAAGGATTCTTCACTGGAGAACAGGTAATTTACCGAAGGACCTGCTGGCTGGGCATCCAGAATTACCTACAGCCAGGCAGCTGAAAGACAATTATTCAGCAAGCAGGTGGTTGAAAGGTCACATGCCTCAGTGACAAGGAAATACTCGGTCTTCTGTAATTCAGGGTTAGTTCGTAGGTGTAAAATTGCACTTTGTTTCATATTTTTTAATGCCTATGTTGAGTTTTAGTGAGATAATAGTAGACTAGAGAAAAGGGGTTCTTCTGTCTGTTTCTTTTGGATTATGGATGTCAATTAAAAAAATCAAGCATTTAAACAATTAAATTTAGTTTTCTTTAAGTATTTTTCTTCAAAAGGCCATTCTGTCATCCAGCATGGAGTGCAGTGGCGTGATCACAGGTCACTGCAACCTCCAACTCCTGGGCTCAAGCGATCCTCCTGCCTCACCTTTCTGAGTAGCTGGGACTACAGGCAGGAGCCACCACCCCAGCTAATTTTTAAAATTTTTTTAGAGACAGAGTCTCACTATGTTGGTTGCCTAATCTGGTCTCGAACTCCTGGCCTCAAGCAACACTCCTGCCTCAGCCTCCTAAAATGATGAAAATACAGGAATGAGCCACTGTACCCACCAATTAAGAAGTCTGACTGAGGCCTATAGCCCCAGAGTAGTTCTGCCAAAGCTGCTCCAACACTGCATTTCAGTTCAGTTTATATACAGATGGTGAAGATTCAGTATATGCAATATCATAGCAAAAACTGATGTCAGGAATACCACATGGAAACTTATTATAATTTTCTAAGGGAAAAAATAAAAATAAAAATAATCCACGTAGTGGCACTGAAAATGGAAAACAGAATACATTTTAGGAAGTACAGACTCCATAGAAGTTATAAATAAGAAATTCTATCATGACAGAAATTATGTCTTGGGCATCTTTATTGCTCCACCCCTTACAAAACACGTTCAGTGGACACTGCATGGAGAAATGAGCACAGCCCAACTTTTTGATGACAGAAATGCTGTGATTTGAACTTTACTATAAATGTCATTTAATTCAAAAAAAACCTAAATTAGCTTACGTGTAGTGATGTCCATATATATTAATATTTATTGTTTAAACACAGATAGCCACGACACACTGAGTGGCTGCCAGGAAACACTGTATGAGATAAAGGAATTTTTTTAAAACTGTCTTGGGAAAACCAAGATACATGGTTACATGATTTCTGAGGTAGTGTTGTACATTATATTATGGGTTCCTTAGAGAGTTTCTGCTTCTCGCCATATATAGAAAGAATAATCATCATTCATTTATTCATCAGTTGCCATACTTCTCCTTTCTCTTGCTTATTAATGGTTCCTGAGAATTCAACGTAATTTTTATCGAAAAGCTAAACACGTTGAAAAGATTTTTTCTGTATATATTTTTTTTATTACTTTGACCATGGTCTGACAAGTGCAGTATATAAAAGATTTGAACAGCCTATGGAATGGGACAAAGACAGTAAATGAGAAGAAAATACAACTTATGTTCACATTTGAAATTACTAAGTATTTTTAAATATTATTTTATGCAATTTCAAATGAACTGGGTGATAATTTTCCCAATCAGGAACAAAGTACAAGTTAATTTATCCTAAAAGGGAATTTCCCTTTTACTGTTTTGACTTTGCTTTATGAAAAAAGGCAAATAGAAAACATTCATATCTGAAAGTTTTCATATCTCAAAAATCAAGGTATTTTCCATCTTTACCCAGAATATTACATTCATATCTGAACATTCCATAATATCAATCTAGAGTGATGCCAAAAATCCATTAATTGCACAAAATTGAATTGTGAAAGGTAAAAGACTCCCTTCTGTGCAGAACGGAAATATAGACATACGTTTCATTTTCTCCATTAAACTTAGGAGCATGTAACCCTGAAAATAGTATGATATTCACTATCTGTAGCTCTCTGTCTAAAGGTAGTTCCAGAATGAACAGGGAGTCCTAGGTGACCAAAATAACATGTATATCTAAACTGGTGAAACTTACCAATGAAAACTTTCTTTTTTCCGATCAGATGCAGAAAACCGTATGTCACAGACAAAGCATCAGGACTCAAACAGAACAACATAACTGCCTTTCAAAGTGGTGGCCCTTAGGAAGATCCCCTGACTCTTAAACAAACAAAAAGTGCTGGTCTTTCTGGCTCATGAACAGCCTTTGGACATGTGCTACTATATCTTCTCTTTGGTGCTCACCGAGCTCTTAGTGAAGGTTCAAGAATCTTCCATAGTTAAGGCCAATAACCAAGCTCTCAGCTGTGTCCTGTTCACTTCCGTCACCCTGTGCTTCCAGTGTCCCTCACCTGCATTGGCCAACCCAACACAGCACACCCACCCCTCGGAAAAATCACACTTAAGAGTCAAGTTGATGCTGATGTTTCTCTTCTTTAGCCAAAACTATCCCTGTGCATTTGGCCTTCAAGGGAGAAGGATGAGGAAGTGGCTGGGTTCTGAAGCAACCAAGTCTTTACTGCCATCTATTCCTTGATCCAAGTCACACTCTCTAGAATCTGACAGTCAGTGCCTACACCAATCACTCTGTGGATATATCTGCTGAGGCTGGACATGTCATCTGTACACACAGTGAGGGTTTGGTCACTGATTGCTGCTCTGTCCTGTGATACCTGGGTTTTCTCTCTATTATAAAGTTTCAAATAGGCTTTTCTGAAGAGGAGCTTGGCTGGCTGTGGGGAGTTAGCTATGCTCCCAGCAAAAGTTCGGGTCCCTCAGACAGGGGTCATCGCAAAGGATGAAAAAGTAGTAGGAAACAGAAATGAAAATACACAGAGCCAAAGATATAGTTTATAAAGAGCAGATTTATGAAGATAGACAAAGGAGAGTACTTGAAGGGTTACATGTCTTTCCCATCAGAGATGCAACCCTGACTGAAGTATTACACAGATATTTATAATGTACAGAGTTTCAGTTGCCAGGGGTAACAGAGGTTACATAATAACAGGTAGTTTGGTTTAGGGTCAAAGTCTTCTAAAAGGCTTCTACAGATCCTTTAACTAACTCTATCTAGGTGAACAATGGGTTATAAAATCTTCTTAGGGCAAACTTCTAAATTTTAAGATAAGGCTATTACTTTAGCAAAAACGGAGACATCTTGGTTCTGGTTATTGTGTAACAGAGATTTCAGAAGTCAAGCATGAGCTGTCCCCTATGCTATTTACTTTAACCACATTGTTCCGTCTGGGCCCCAGCTCAGGCAGCATATCTTATTGATCAGCTCTTATCTCTGATTAGTTGTCATCTCAGGCAGCCTGTCTTTGTTGATCACCTCCCCATCCCATGGCTCCATGCAAGACCTGCTTTGTCTTTCACAGCAGGTGAGAGCCAAAGCAGCTGCTACTGACCAAAGGCAGCTTTTGATATGCAAACTAACGCATTTACATTTTCCTTTAGGGCAAAGCCTTGCAAGACTCCTGAAATCATTTCTGTCTCTGAAAATATAGGGGGCATTTCTATAAATCAATAATTCTTAGGCCCAACAGCTAGCACCTTCAAGGAAGTGATTGGATTATTCAATGCCACTATATATTATAAAAACTAACTTTTCCATGTTGCCTTTTATTCTACAGTGCTGGCATTAAGAGGGCTGGGTATAAATTGGCATCACGAGCTTATTACATAAGCAAAAAAGGCTTGGTTGGAATGGTGATGCTAATTTTTTCCCTACCAAGTCTTCCATTCAGTGGACAATGACATAAACATATTAGCCTCACTTGACTTGGTAAGGAGTTTTGTTTTTTAAAGAATTATATAGCTTCCTAAGAAGAAAGTGAATTTATATATTTCAACTGAGGTCCTTTATACAAAACAGTATCTATACATTGTAGGAAGTATTTTCCAGTTTACAGAGTAAGGCAGAAACATACCTGGGTGTCTGGAGCTGGCCTCCCCTCACCACAAAGACAAGTTTTGTGCTTTTGGAGAGAAACATGTCACATACCTTCATACCAATGTTCAAGGACCATGATGGACCACGACAAAAACAAGGACATTTTGTATGTCTCTAAATTTAATGGAAAAGAACATTCCAAATCATAGAAATGACTTTATTCCCCTGTTCTGATGAGGTGACTGATTGGTAATTCTAATCACTTAGGGTAACCTCCACTCTGTCTTTCTGCCCTCTATCAAGAACTATTATAGATAGCAAAGGAAGAACTATGTTCACATCTTGGCAGCAGCCATTTATAGAGAAATGACTCAATCTCACGAATAGCAATCAGTGCACCTAAAACACAAATTTTGTAAGAGATTCTATTGAGAACCGTCTCACTGATACATGTCACAGTCATTTATAGCTTACAGCCACATTTATTGCTACAATTTATTATACCCTCCTTGACAACAGGCATGATACTGGTGATCTTTGACAATAGAGCCATAGTCCCCAACATTTTTGGCACCACGGACCGTTTTCATGGAAGGCAATTTTTCCACAGATGGAGCGGGGGTGGGGAGGCAGTGGGTGGGTGGTGCTTTTGGGATGATTCAAGCACATTACATTTATTGTGCACTTTATTTCCATTATTATTACATTGTAATATACAATGAAATAATTATACATCTCATCATAGGTTGGGGACTCCAGCAATAGAGAATTCATAACAGCATGAGTTAGACGCTGGGATTACTATTACTGAAGGAAAATTAGGATAAGATAAAAATTGTAAGTATAGTACCATGAAAAGGAAAATACACAAAGGGAAAAAAATGACTGAAGTTTATGCACATGGTAATAAGGACTGACAATGTCAAAAGAATAACTTGGTGTCATTATAACTTGATCTAATCCATGATGGCAACAGGAAATTTTAATATATCATCTCATTAATTGAAAATGAGAATAATGTGTTAGTATACAAGTTGTTAAAAACAGTTAAGAAACTATTTTTAGGAAACATACAGAAACTTTGGTAGCCAAAAAAAAAAAATACATATTGTTTTTAATCACATACAACATAATAAAAAATGAACTGAGGCATTACACTCAGCTGTGAATAACACAAAACACTAAAAATTTCCTGATAAGAGGAAGGTGCTTATTCTCATATGACAGTTCTGGGTGAGACTGGTCACTGCCCAGTGCAGCAGGAGATAAGCTCCCATCCACTTGGTTTTGACAGCAGCATTGTAGCTGCCATGCTGATTCAAGAACACAGTCACTACTAGGAGGAAAAATGTCCTTGCAACACAAATTACCACTTATACCAATTCAATCAACAGACTAGAAAGTTGAGCACGAGAGGCTATTCCCATCCATGACAGTCTGAATTAGCTCTCTGGTAAAGACATTATAATGCTAGAAGAACAACCAACTGCAGATTGCTTTTTTTTTTTAGGTCTTTAAAGAATTTTTGTTCTTTTCATTCAATTCTCCTCAATTTCCTTTCTACCACTGATGGATCTTTAATGTAGAACGTCCAGGGAGATTTCTGGAAACCTACACATAGAAGAAAATGAAATTGAAGTGATTTTGAGGATACTCTTGATTGGCAAGCCAAGGATTCATAAAAACGAATTTGAGGCAGGGATCCACACATTCCCGGCCGGGCGATCCACCCGCCTCGGCCTCCCAGAGTGCTGGGATTACAGGCGTGAGCCACCGCGCCCGGCCGGGAATGTTTTCTTATCTAGGAAAATAAAAAAGGCCCCCATGAAAATTTTGACGAATTCAATTCTATTAAAATTAAGGAGAATCAGCCGGGCGCGGTGGCTCACGCCTGTAATCCTAGCACTCTGGGAGGCCGAGGGGGGAGGATGGCTCAAGGTCAGGAGTTCAAGACCAGCCTGAGCAAGAGCGAGACCCCGTCTCTACTAAAAATAGAAAGAAATTATCTGGACAACTAAAATACATACATAGAAAAAATTAGCCGGGCATGGTGGTGGTGCATGCCTGTAGTCCCAGCTACTCAGGAGGCTGAGGCAGGAGGATCGCTTAAGTCCAGGAGTTCGAGGTTGCTGTGAGCTAGGCTGATGCCACGGCACTCTAGCCCGGGCAACAGAGTGAGACTGTCTAAAGAAAAAAAAAAGAAAGAAAGAAAGAAAGAAAGAAAGAAAGAAAGGAAGGAAAATCTGTCAAGGTCAGGCTCAAAGAAAGAGTTGTTTGGGATGTCTCCTGGAGAAAGGGTTTATGAATTTAACAGTTTATTTAGGTTAGAACCTTAAATTGACTCCAAGTGACAGTCTCTTGTTGTGAAAATGAAAGATTTGAAGGAGGGACCGTTTCCACACTGTGACAAGGGGACAGACGGATATGTGAGGAAGCCTTGGCCATGCCTCATCCCAAATTCCTATTTCCACGAGGACATCAGGCCCTCTGTCCTTTCCCAGTCTTGCCTGGCCTAGTGTGGGGTCCCCTCCTGCTCTGAGGCGACAGGGTCCCGGCCCTGGACACTGAGTCCTGGGGCGCCACCCAATCAGGGGCGCTGGGGCGGGGCCTGAAGCCACACCCAATCAGGGGCGCCGGGGCGGGGCCTGAAGCCACCCAGTGAGGGGCGCCGGGGCGGGGCCTGAAGCCACACCCAATCAGGGGCGCTGGGGCAGGGCCTGAAGCCACCCAATGAGGGGCGCCGGGGCGGGTCCTGAAGCCACACCCAATCAGGGGCGCTGGGGCAGGGCCTGAAGCCACCCAATGAGGGGCGCCGGGGCGGGGCCTGAAGCCACACCCAATCAGGGGCGCCGGGGCGGGGCCTGCTTGCTGTCCATTCAAATGCGCCGCGGGAAGGAGGCGGCGACCTCCCAGCTCCCAGTGTTCCTGTGTGTCCCGCCCGCGGCGATCTGGGTCCCATCTTCGCTGCTTCCAGAGGCTGCAGGTGCCTCCACCACAGATCCTGTCTCGCCGCCACCTACCCCGTGACCTGTACTGATCTAAGGAGCCGTAGAGAGGACGCCGGGACACCTGGAAGCCGGGGAATGGTGAGTGTGCGGGGCCCGGGGGCCCCAGATCAGGAGGAGGGGCTGGTTGGAACCGGCTGGAACCGGCTGTGGCGGGACCCGGGCCTCCCTGCGGTCCGCTCCGGAGTCTGCGGACCGGACCCGAGTCGCCGCTGGCGCAGCTCGGCCCTCGGTCCCCCCGGCCCGCGGGGTGGGGCTGGGCCGGCAGCCGGGCCGCCGGGTGTCCTGTCCTGTCCCTGCGTGGCGACCTCGGCCCCGGTCCCGGAGCCCTCTCTGGGCAGCTCCGTGCCCACAGCCCCGCATCTCTCCAGATTGTGCGGTGACGGCGGGCGGGTCATCGGGGGAGGGTTCTGTCGGTTGTTATGGAAACCGCAAGAGCTTTTCCGGCTAGGTCTGTTTGTTCGCTGCAGGGAGGGCCAGTTATTAAGACAAGGAGAATTGCGAAGGAAGAAAGGAATTTTTAATAGGAATTAGGGAGAGCGGGACAAGTGGCCTCAAATCTGTCTCCGAAAGTGAGGGGGGGGCGGGGGGCGGGGGGCGGGTGCGTGACTTGGGGCGGGTTGTTGGGGAAGATGAGTCTTCGTGCCAAGACGTCTGCGCGGGGACCTTCGGAGGAGTCTCAACTCCTTTGTTTTGCAGAAATTCCGCCATTTCTGGAAAACAACCCCAAAAGGTCCAGTGGTTAGTTAAGGGGAAAGATTACAAAAGACATACCTGGGTCGTTGAAATTTGTTCATAGAGCCGGTTACAGATATGTGGGGTTCCTGAGCGAGGCGGGGGGCTGTGGTTTGTGGGGTCCCCACAGTCCCTCCTTATTCCTGTTAAAAAGTCAACTGACGCACTGTTAAAATTAAGGAGTTTATTTGGGCAAACAGTGGTTCATGAATGAGAAAAAGCCCAGTCGTGGTTGGTGGTTTGTGGTGCAAGGAAAGGCTTTTATAAGGTGCAGGAGAGGCCAACCCAGGTCAAGTACTTGATTGGTTACAGTTATGTTGTTGCCCTATTTGAATTTGTCAACCTGAAATAAGTGAAAGGATCACAGTTCACTTTTAAAGATTTTATTCAAGCGAAAAGCTAAGAATGACCATTCTAGAAAGTACATACTCCAGAGAAATAGGTTCAGTGCTCCGAAGTTAAAAGTGAAGTTCTTGCTTTATACAGGCAATGAACAAAGAAAGGTAGCAGAATTGCAACGTTTTGTATACAAGGCCGGTTTATGGGGTACAAGAGTTTAATTAATTCCAGGTTGTGTTTTTTCCATAGAATTCAGTTTCCTGGCTGCTCAGGTTTCCCTCCCACACTGCCTTGGAGTGAGCCACCCTGGGCTCCATCTGCAGGGTCAGGGTGGGTCCCAAGCTTGGGAATGTGCTGACCTATGGGAGTGTGGGGTCCCTTGTGAACTCGGGGTGATGCCAGCTGCCTGCCTGAGCTGCTTCCCTTTGGTTTCCTTTGCAGAATCTTGCTGCCGTATATTTGCTCTTTACCTAAGCATTTAAGAATTTTCTTCCATGATCTGGGTGTAAGAATTTTATTCACTTGGTCGGAACCTTAGTAGACTGTGTGATAAGGTCTGAAGAACCAAATAGAGTTCTTGAAATAAATTGTTTGATGCTAAGTTGAAATAATAATATAAATACTCAGGGACACACCACCCAGGGAAACCAAAAGACCTCGGACAGTCCTGGTGTGCCTCCCTGATCTTACCTCCCTTTGGCATCCAGAGGTGACCAAAGTTGTGATTCTTTTCTTTACTCTTTATAGCTTTATCATCTCTTTATCACAAAGCTGAGTTTTGCCACTTTTGAGTTTTCAGTAACTTAATATTACCATTAATATACCACTAATGTGGTATGCTGAAATGGTTTATTTCTGGTGCCTTTGTCTCTCTCCTTGCCTCAGTTGTACACACACAGCTATCTAAAGTCATCAGACACCCAGTTGACTCATCCATTGCATTGCTTATGGGACTTGGGTTGCTTCGAGTTTATTTTTTGATCTTGTTAAGAATGTCATTCCTGGTTTTGTCCCCAAGTGAAAATGGAACATGAAGTTTTTTATCCATTGGGAAAAAGTTGCTGGGCTGTAGATGATGGATACATTGATATTGAGTCGGAAATGCAGTAAAGTGTGTATGAATTAATCATCTGACTTTCATACATGTTAATTCTTGTGATTTACTAACACTTGGAGTTTAACTCATTTCCACTGAATCATTACTCTCCTCTCCATCTCCCCAGCCCCCTTAATCCCTGGCAAGGAGTGATGATTTTACTGCCCCTAGAGTTTTGCATTTTCTAAAATATTATATACATGAAATCATACTGTAAGTAGCCATTTCAGAATAGCTCCTTTCCTGTAACAATATGCATTTAAGGTCTTCCCATGGTTTAAAGCTCATTTCTTTTTATTATTGAATAATATTTCATTGTATGGGTGTCCCAGTTTGTTTGTCCATTCAGCTATTGCAAGCCTCATCTTGAGCTTGGTGTCATGTCTGGCGACTGTAGTCCTAGCCATTTGGGAGGTTGAGGCAGGAGGATTACTGGAGGCCAGGAGTTAGAGACCAGCTTACCTTTGGTGGTGTCAGTGTTTTGGATTTCAGCTACTCTTCCAGGTATTTGGTGGTACTTCATTGTTTTAATTTGCTGTTCTCTAATGACATCTGATGTTGAGCATCCTTTCTTATGTTTGGTGGCTATTATGTATGTCTTCTTAGATGCTGTGTATTTCCAGAGCTTTTGTTTAGTTTTTCATTGGTTGGTTATTTTCTTTTTAAGTACTGAGAGTTCTTTGTACATTTTGGGGAATAGTTCTTTATGAGACAGGTGTTTTACAGCTATTTTATCCTACTCTGCAACCCATCTTTCATTCTATGAACAATGTCTTTTGCAAAACAGAAAGTTTTTAATTTGAATGAAGTCCAATTGAGCAATTTTCACAGGTCTTACTTTTGCTGTTGCATGTGAGACCTTGAAAGATCCAAGGTCATCTTGATTTTTCACCTGTGTTATCATCTAGAAGTTCCAAATTTTGCATTTTCCATGTAGGTTAATGATGCATTTTAATAATGCATTTGGGTTTGTTTCTGGGCTGACTGTTGTGTTCCATTAATGTATTTGTGCATTCTTTTTGAAAAGTCAATACCATGCTGTCTTGATTACTGTAGCTTTATAGGAAGTGTTATAGACAGCTTTTTTCCTTAAGTATTATGTTGGCCATTTGGGGTCTTTTGCATTTCTGTGTCTCTGTCTGTGTTTGCATATCTGTATATGCAGTGACAAAGTCTGTTTTTCTGTCAGGGGTGCTACTATGTGTATGTCCTATGAATCTGGAAGGCTTTTCTTTTATTTTCTGGCCAGGTTGTCCTAGTAGCACCTCCTTTCCCAAATGAATAGAAGGAATGAGAGCAGGCGTCATTTATTGTGTCTTATTTTTGGGAGAAAGCATTTGACCTTTCACCGTTGAGTGTGGGCGTGGCTGTGTGTTTTTTGTACATGCCTGATGGTAGATTGAGGAAGTTCCCTTCTATTTCTAGTTTATTGAGTATTTTTATCATGAAGGGGTGTTGAGGTTTGTCACATGATTTTTGGCATCTATTAGGATGTACTTGTTTTTAATGTTGATTCTATTACTTTGGTGGATTGCATGAGTGGATTTTAAGAGGTAACAGCAATGTTATTTTCCTGGATTAAATCTTATTGTTCATGGAGTATTATTATCATCATATATTGCTGGATTCTTCTTGCAAATATGTCACTGGGGCTTTTTGTATCAGCATTTAAAGGGGATATTCATATACAGTATTATAATACTGTCTATCATTGTTTACTATAGTGTCATGTGTGTTTATAGATACATATATGCATGCACACAAATGTATGTAGTATATGGCCTAGTTATATCAGTAATTGGTTAATATATATAACGTATATACAACTACATATATGAATGGTATTACAGTATAATATGTTATTATGCTATTATAGTATAAATTTATGTAGTTTTATCCTTTATGGTATAGTGGGTTTCAGTTCCATGTCAGCCTGCAGAATAATTCAAATATGCCAGTCTCAGCCTTTTATGGGAACAAAGCTTCACCTCACCCCCTTGATGCTATAGAGTGTGCCATCCAAAAATCTTCATAATCTTTGATTTAGGAGAAAGAGTCTGTGATATGACAACAGAAGCACTAGGAACAAAGAAAAAAATGTAATTTAGACTACATCAAAATTTAAAACTTTTGTGCTTCAAAAGACATCATCAAGGCTGGGCGCGGTGGCTCACGCCTGTAATCCTAGCACTCTGGGAAGCCGAGGCGGGTGGATTGTTTGAGCTCAGGAGTTCGAGACCAGCCTGAGCAAGAACGAGACCCTGTCTCTACTAAAAAAAAAAAATAGAAAGAAATTATCTGGCCAACTAAAATACATATAGAAAAAATTAGCCGGGCATGGTGGCACATGCCTGTAGTCCCAGCTACTCGGGAGGCTGAGGCAGTAGGATCGCTTAAGCCCAGGAGTTTGAGGTTGCTGTGAGCTAGGCTGACGCCATGGCACTCACTTGAGCCAGGGCAACAAAGCGACACTCTGTCTCAAAAAAAAAAAAAAAAAAAGACACCATCAAGAAATTGAAAAGTATATGGCCATAGGCCATACGACCATGAGCCCAGCAGATCTCAACTGAAGTCAGTAGGGTAGCTAAGTGGGGTTGACCCCAGTTGGCAGTTGGATAGGAGAGCACCTGGGAATACCAGGTACTGTAAGCTCTAAGAAAGAAAGAAAGAAAGAAAGAGAGAGAGAGAGATTGAAATTGAAAAGAGAATTCAACAAGTAGAAGAAAACCTTGCAAATCCTGTATCTGGCAGGGATATGTATCAAGATGAGCTTGAACCTCAGTCTTCTACATCACACAGGATCGGGAGTGGATTGGCAGCCAGACTCTCAGACCTCCTGTCCCATCACTGCAGGAAGCAAGCTCCACCCTGGGCCCTTTCTGGGCACCCACAGTTTTGTATATCACACAGTTTATGAGATTACAACATAGTGGCCTTTAGGAGAGAAATCTGACTTCCCGGTGTTTTGGGTTTGTGGTTGGGAGGGACTCTCAGGACACCCCCTCCCTCCATGGAATCAGGCTTGGGTGGGCCCGGCAGGATGGCCTGTGTGGACCCCAGCTCTCCCTTCCTCCCCACAGGGGGGGAGCCTGTTCTCTCCTGTGAATTCCAAACATGGGAAGCTGAGTCTGAAGTCTGTCAGCTGTCTTTTGTGAAAAGAGATTGCTCTGAAAACTTGTTACAAAATGTCAAGAAAGGCTATAATCAACCCAACTGCAATATGAGTCACAAGAACTATAGTAGCAGAGAGAGATTAAACCCAAACTTGATTGCAACTGACAGTATTGAAATTATAGCCAATGGACAAGGTGAGGGAAAGAATGGAACTTGGTTAGGTAGGAAGAGTCAGGGGAGGTAAGCTTGATTAATTACGACAGGTGAGGGAAAGGGAACTTGACTGAATATTAAGCATGGGGGATTCTTCTAAGAGTGCCTTAGAAGGATTCTTGCTGTAACTGAGCTCTGCAGGACAAGGTGACAGCCTAGTCAAAAGAGGGTTCTGAGGAGGCTGATTCAAGTTTGGTCAAGGAGAGAGTCCTTGAGCCCCAGCCTAGTTCTTCCTAGGCCTGACAATAAATCCCTAAATTTTTGGTTCCATCCTCACATTCCAAAACACCAACTTCCCCTCTCCGACTGTCATGATTATGGACTATGTGTCCCCCGTACTACATTGGGAACAGCTGTAGTATTTTCATTACAGTTTTTCCAGAAAGCAGCAAATGATTCTATTTAAAAGTTTTAAATTTTGTTTATATGAATATTTTTGAGGAGAGTAAAGCACCGAAGAACTACCTGAAACTACATTGTGTAAAATGGGCTGGGCATGGTGGCTCACGCCTGTAATCCTGGCACTCTGGGAGGCTGAGGCAGGAGGATCTCTTGAGCTGAGGAGTTCGAGACCAGCCTGAACAAGAGTGAGACCCTGTCTCTAGTAAAAATAGAAAAAATTAGCGAGGCGTGGTCTTATGCACCTATAATCCCAGCTACTCAGCTACCTGGGAGGCTAAGGCAGGAGGATCACTTGAGCGCAGGAATTTGAGGTTGCTGTTGCGAGCTATGATGATGCCACTGCGCTCTAACTGGGGCGACGGAGTGAGATTCTGTCTTAAAAAAAAAAAAAAATTGTGAAATACT
The DNA here is from genome assembly GCF_041146395.1 of Eulemur rufifrons. Lineage (NCBI taxonomy): Eukaryota > Metazoa > Chordata > Mammalia > Primates > Lemuridae > Eulemur > Eulemur rufifrons. Next base: position 12,606 of record NW_027183239.1, on the reverse strand, counting down.
TGCGCCTAATGATTTGTGATGTTGAGAGCATCTTTTCATGTGCTTGTGGCCATTTGTGTATGACTCAGAGAAATGTCATTAAAACCCTTTACAAATCTTTTAATCAATTTGTTTGCTGCTTTGGTAGTATATATGACTTATTATTTTTAATTGTTGTAAAGAATACACTGGAAAATATACTACCAACTTGAGAATTTTTAAGCATACAGTTAAGTGAATAATGTTAACTATCCTCACCTTGTTATGTGGCCACTCTCCAGAATCTTTCATCTTGTAACGCTCATATTTTATGCCCACTCAACACCACATCTCTCTTCCCCTTCCTCTCAGCCACTGACAATAGCATTCCACTTCCTATTTTTTGAGTTTGACAACTTTCATCACTTACCTAAGATGAATCATATTGTATTTTTCTTTTTCTGACTGGCTTTTTGTAGTTAGTGTAGTGTCCTGCATTTCATGCATGTTGCAGCATGGGATAGGCTGTTATTTTATGTGATTAAATAGTATCCCATTGAATGTATGTGCGTACCTCATATTGCTTACCCACTCATTCCTCAAGGACATTTGGCTCGATCCACCTGTGGGCTAGCATGATCAATTCTTTTCATATAGCTTTTCAAGATCCTGCTTTCAATTCTTTTGAACTGAATCTTAATGTATGGGGAAAGAGTTGTAATTTTATTATTTATTTTTGGGGAACTGCCATAGTGTTTTTCATATGGGCTGAACCAGCTTACATTCCTTTGGACAATGACATGGGCTCCAATTTTTCAACATCCTCACTAAACCTTTTTATTTGAGGTGTTTGATTTTGTTGTTCCTGTTGTTGAGTCATAGGATTTCTGTGTTTTGTTTTTTTTTTTTTTTGAGACAGAGTCTCACTCTGTTGCGGGGGCTAGAGTACCGTGGCGTTAGCCTAGCTCACAGCAACCACAAACTCCTAGGTTCAAGCAATTCTTCTGCCTCAGTCTCCTAAGTAGCTGGGACTACAGGCATGTGCCACCATGCCCGGTTAATTTTTTTTCTCTATATTTTTAGTTGTCCGGCTAATATCTATTTTTAGTAGAGACAGGGTCTTAACTCTTGCTTAGGCTGGTCTCTAACTCCTGACCTCAAGTGATCCTCCAGCCTCAGCCTCCCAGAGCGCTAGGATTACAGGTGTGAGCCACCATGCCTGGCTCATATATGCTTTTTTTTTTTAACTTAAGATTGGGCACCCTGGAGTTTGTACCTCTAACATTGTCCCCATTCAGCCTTCAACAATTCATCAATTACAATTTAGGTTTTCTTACCCCAGTACTGTTTCCCACAAAAGCGTCTGCTCTTGGGTTTCTGTTTCAGTTATGACTCTGTTATCAGTTGGGTGGTGGTGTCCCATCGAAAATACCATCAAAAGTTAAATTTTGCAAACAAGCATTTTCAAGAATATGCAGTCTCAGGATTGCTGATGCTAACATTTTTCTGCACAGTAATCAGCAGAACTTTGTTGTGATCAGTGCTACAGATCCACTGCACAAAGAGGCATTAGGGGAGACCCAGGCAGCGCATCTTTCTGGATTCACCAGCAAGATGGAATTTCCTATTCCCCTGTTGCTTTACCCAATAGTTCCATTCTAGCATCAGAATTCCTGTGTGGAAGGAAGTGAGTGTGAACAGAGAATAAGAATCTGATGACCAAGTCTTGGAATAAATGTTTGGAGTTCACAGCATCATGTGAACTTCTTAGCATACAGTATAGGTCCCCAGGGCTGTGAGTCTCACCCATGCTCCTCTGCACATGTGGGATGTTTCAGGATTCAGTGGCATTTGAGGATGTGGCTGTGAACTTCACTCTGGATGAGTGGGCTTTGCTGGAACCATCCCAGAAGAATCTCTACAGAGATGTGATGCGGGAAACCTTGAGGAACCTGTCCTGTATAGGTAAGGGTGACAACATTCCTTCCCTCAGTGATTCAGAGAACAAGTGTTTCTTATTCATAAGTGCTGTTCAGTGATTTGGAATATGGACAGAGAATACTTTGGTGAATAAATCAAGCATGACTGCATTGTACCATGAACATAGAAACTAACAATTTTTTCATAATTTTGTAATAATTCATGACTATTTTTCTTGGTCTATATTTTATTTTATCACCCCCCTTTTGGGTCTATATTTTAGGGAAAAAATGGAAAGACCAGAACATTGAGGAACAGTACCAAAATCCCAGGAGAAATCTAAGGTAATATATTCATAAGACATAGCAATGTCTCTAAAGAGAATTTTAGAATGTCAGAAAATATTCCAAACATGTAAACAAAACAAATAAGCCCAGCGTCAAATGTATCTATTCTTAGAAAATTTTCTCTAAAAAAATATACTTAGGCCAGGCACGGTGGCTCATGCCTGTAATCTTAGCACTCTGGGAGATCAAGGCAGGAGGATTGCTTGAGGCCAGGAGTTTGAGACCAGCCTGAGCAAGAGCAAGACCCTATCTCTGCCAAAAAATAGAAAAAATTATCAGGGCATAGTGGCAGGCGCCTGTAGTCCCAGCTACTTGAGAGGCTGAGGCAGACTCACTGGCACCCGAGAGTTTGAGGTTGCAGTGAGCTGTGATGAGGCCACTGTACTCTAGCTAGGGTGACAGAGCGAAACTCTGTCTCAACAACAACAACAAAAAAAAACTTAAATTCGAGAAAGATATTTAATGTTTGTGAGATAGTTTACTTGGACATAGTGTTATGAAATCCCATATGAATATTATTTTTTGATAGTAGGTATGACGGGGCCATCTTACAGAGCATGTGGTCTATTCATGTTCAAACACTTCAGACAGGGCATAAAGCCTGTGCTTTTCTTTATAATGTTAAAAATGTTGGTGTAATACTTATTAATAAGTATAGAATTATTCATAAATAAACCCTTAATATTGTGCTTCTCATTTTCTACAGAAGTCTTATGGGAGAGAAACTCTTTGGAGGGGAAGGCGATAGTGAGTGTGGAGCAACCTACAGCCAGGTTCCTGAACACATGCTGACCAAGAAAACTCCTGGAGTAAAACCATGTGAAAGCAGTGTGTGTCAAGAAGTCTCTGTTGGTCATTCATCCTTTCATAGGCACATCAGAGCTGACACTGAACACAAACCATATGCATACAAAGAACATGGAGGAAAGCTGTACACCCGTAAGCAACATGAGAAAGTCTTCAGGCATCGTAACTCTTTTCAAACACATGAAACGCCTCTCACTGGAGACAAACCCTATGAATGTAAGGAATGTGGAAGAACCTTCAAGTCTCTCACAAGTCTTCGTAGACACATGGTAAGGCACAATGGACATGGACCTTATATATGTAAATTATGTGGAAAAGTCTTTGCTTATCTCAGTTTATATCTTATACATGCAAGGATTCACACTGGAGAGAAACCATATAACTGTGAACAATGTGGTAAAGCTTTCCGTATCTCCAGTTCCGTTCGAGCACATGAAAGAACTCACACTGGAGAGAAGCGTTATCGATGTAAGGAATGTGGGAAAGCCTTCATTCATTACAGTTCCTTTCACAGACATAAAAAGAGTCACACGGGAGAGAAGTCATATGAATGTAAGGAATGTGGGAAAGCCTTCATTTATTTCAGTTCCTTTCATAGACATAAAAGAAGTCACACTGATGAGAAGCCGTATGAATGTACAGAATGTGGGAAAGCCTTCAATTTGCCCAGTACCTTTCGTAGACATAAAAGAACTCACACAGGAGAGAAGCCATATGAATGTAAGGAGTGTGGGAAAGCATTCAACTGTTCTGGTTCCCTTCATACTCATAAAAAAACTCACACTGGAGAAAAACCCTATGAATGTAAGCAATGTGGGAAGGCATTTTCTCATCTGAAAAGTGTTCAGAGGCACATAAAGACACACACTGGAGACGAACCTTACAAATGTAAGATGTGTGGGAAAGGGGCTTATGCTCCGAGTGCACTTGAAAGACATGAAAGAATTCACACTGGAGAGAAGCCTTATGAATGTAAGCAATGTGGGAAAGCCTTCAATTGTCCCAGTTCATTTCGATATCATGAAAGGAGTCACAGCAACACACTCTATGAGTGTAAGCACTGTGGTAAAGCCTTCCGTTGTCCCAAGTATGTTCGAAAACATGAAAAGACTCACACTGGAGAGAAATCCTAAGAAGGTAAGGAATGTGGGAGAGGCTTTATTTACCCCACTTTCTGCAAAATATGTGAAAGAACTCATACTATTAATATATGTGAGAAATCCTATTAATGTAAAGAATTTGGAAAGCATTCAGTTGTCCCAGAACTTTCAAACACAGGAAAATAGAGTGGAAACAACCTTGTGAGATAAGTGACTTTTAAGTAAAGAGACCTGTGATAGGAAAATAAAATCCAGAGTTGGATGATTCCATGGTACAATTCACCAGTAGCCCATTTTACGTGAGATTTAGAAGGCAGACAAGGGAGAAGTATTAGTTATGTTTTAGATGCACCATACAGGGAGACAACCAGATTCACCCGGGCTGTGTGGACATTTGCTTTCAGCCCAACGTGCTTCCAGCCCTGATTCCTTGGCTTGACAACCAAGAATATCCTCAAAATCATTTGACTTTCATTTTATCAGAGGTGTAGGTTTTCAAGGATGTTTCTGTGGTAGAAAGAAATGGAAAAAAAAAAATAAGAAAAAATATGTTGAAGAAGATTAAAAGAAAAAAGAAACCAACAATCTGCAGTTTGCTTGACCTTCAAACATTGTAATATCTTTACCAGAAAGTGAATTCAGACTGCCATGGGTGGGAATATTCTCTCATGTTCAACTCCCATGAAAAATGACCAAGGTAGCAACAGCAAGGAGCAAACAGCATCATCACTAGGCCTCAAGGAAAAACAGGATGGAGCCATCACCGGACTCCAGTAAGACCCTGAACTTCAACGGAGGCCAATTCAGCAGGAGCTGTGGCCTGTAGCAGAGGAAAACAAGACTGCCAACCCCCAGGACAGCAGGGTGGCAGCCAGGCGAATGAAGAACCTCACTTTTCTCTCTTCCTATATGTTGGTTTCCTCCTGGTACCATGAGTTGAACCGACTGGAAGCCAGAGGCTGTGGGAACCTGACTTTTATACTTGTAGGTTAGCTGCGTGGCACACAGAACCATATAGAGTATGAAAGTGCATCTACCAGGTAAATAAGTGTCTTTAGCACTGGGCTAGTTTGTACTTTTTCTCAGAGATTCAGCTCAAGTACCGTATCTTGGGAAAATTATGGCATGACTTTTTTAAAGTGCCAAGATCATCACCTCCCTTCTTTTCCTCTTTGAGCAGATGTATGCAAACCTAACCTACTTTGGTAGGTAAGGGACCAAAGAGAATGGCAATTCTAGTTTCTCAGAAAGAAATATTTAATCAAGAATTACCAAGAGAAGGGATGTCTTGGGTGACCACGTGACATGGTGGGTCCCTGTGCCCATCTTCCAGAAAGTATCCTTTATATAGCAAGATTTTAGGGTAACAGACTTGTACAGCTGGTCATATTTGCAGGCTTTCTTACTAAAACTTGTGACCCCTTGTGAGGTTAGATAAGCATCTTTATGAATCATTAGCTATGCTACAGGCATTGTTTAAACATTTTGCTATAGAGCACTTTGATATGCAGGAGTCAAACATCAGTCACCATGGCAGTTTCACTTTAAGATATTAATGTCACTCTGACATGCAACAGGCTGTTTTCCTACACTTCACGCCTGGAAACCAGCCCTTCCAATCTCACATGCCCTCCTCTTCTTCAACAGTCCCTGGGCCTAGAGGGAGGGTGCTTGATATTGTATAGTTTTAGGAGCAGTGCATTGGCTCCATTGGAGGCAGATGGTGCAGTAACACTAAAGGCAAAAACAGGATAGTAAACAACATATGAATATAATACCTACCCCAAGAAACACATTCCGCCACCAGTCACCCCAGGACCCACATCAGCTATGAAGCTAATCATTCAAACTGGGGATTTGATCTGAGAGATTGGTTATTTCAGTTTCGTTATGGTTTGATTATGGGTTTTTTTGACCCTGCTAAGTCTCATTCAGGCTGTTTTCCTACAACAACTAGTATATAAGTACTAGAAACACTGAATTACCACTATTTCCTTCCCATTCATAGGGCATAAAGCCAGAAATACAACGGGGCCGTGTAGGACCATGTCTAGGGCATGCTACTAAGTGTGAAACAAAGTGATAAAATGCAAGAGGCCATGTTTGCTTATTTTTCCTTACAAGCATAATTTCACAAAGCCCCTGACTCTGTGAGGATGTGCAGCTCTCTAGAAAGATGCTTTGAAAAGAAAACAGGATAGGCTGGGCATGGTGGCTCACACCTGTCATCCTACCACTCTGGGAGGCCGAGGCAGGAGGATTGCTTGAGCTCAGGAGTTCGAGACCAGCCTGAGCAAGAGCAAGACCCCGTCTGTACTAAAAATAGAAAAAAATTAGCTGGGCATGGTAGTGCATGCCTGAAGTCCTAGCTACTCGGGAGGCTGAGGCAGCATGATTGCTTGAGTCCAGGAGTTTGAGGTTGCTGTGAGCTATAATGACGCCACTGCACCCTACCCAGGGTGAGAGAGTGGGACGCTTATCTCAAAAAAAAAAAAAAAAGGAAAGAAAGAAAGAAAATAGGATAGAGCACACCACATCCCACATCCCTTGCCTGAGTCACTATATTCCTTAAAAGATAAATACCCCATGTAGGCGTGGTGGCTCATGCCTGTGATCCTAGCACTCTGGGAGGCTGAGGCAGGAGGATCTCTTGAGGTCAGGAGTTCGAGGTTGCAGTGAGCTGTGATGACACCACTGCACTCCAGTCTGGGCAACAGAGTAAGACCCTGTTTCAAAAAATAAATAAATAAATAACCCTAGTCCTGGCCTTTTTCTACACATAAGATAAAGTCTGACTGTGTTAGTGATTATGCATCTGTAAATTATAACACGATCTACTCTTGCACCCAAACTTAGATGTGAGTTTGCACATAGTCTTCAGCACCTGTATATTGTTAACAGAAAAAAACCAAACTCTGTAAAATAATGTAAAAGAATTTATTCTAAGGCCAATATGAGTGACCTTGACTCAGGGAACATATCTCAAGAGGTCTTGAGAAAATGCACCCGAGGTGGCCAGATTACATTTGATTTTACACATTTTAAGGAAGTGGGAATTGTAGGAAAAAATCATAAATCAATACATGGAAAGTATACACTGGTTTGGCCCAAAAAGGTGGGATATCTCAAAGCAGAGGCTTATAGCTTATAGGAGAGTTCAGAGAGTGTTTGGTTTGTAATTAGTTAAGGAAATAAAGCTTTGTCTAAAGATTTGGAGCCCGTAGATAGGAATGCTTGAGTTAAGATAAAGGTCTACTATCTGCCATGTCTGGTTGCAAAGTAAGCCGCATTATTCTGGGTAAATAAAAACCCATTTAATGAAACTTTAGGGGCTGCTAGATATGCCTGAGCCTTTGCCTTGCATGGTGTTAGGTCCTGTTTGCAGTTAATCTCAACTCCAAAGGGGCAGGGGCAGAACAAGGCGTGTCCAACTTCTCTTCTCTTCTTGGCCGAAAACTCAGTTTTAAGGCTCTTCTGGCGTCCCCTTGGCCAAGAGGGGATCCATTTAGTTGGCAGGGAGCTTAGGGTTTTATTTTTAGTTCACAACATAACCTGAACTGAAATACTGTGTTGGAGCAGTCTAGCAGAACTGAACTGCTCTCAGGTTCTAGGCCTCCTTGGTCTATAGTTCTCAGTGACACTTCTAAATAAATGTAACTTTCGTTCTTTAAAAAGTTTAATTTTTTCTTCAGTCAACATCAGTAATCTAAAAGAAACACAGAAGAATTTCCTGTCTCTATGATCATCTCACTAACAAGTCAACACCAGACACTGAGAAATGTGAAACAAAGTGCAATTTCACACGTAAACCATTAAAGACCAAGTATTTTCTTGTCACTGTGGCATGTGATTCTGCAACTACCTGCTCGAGAATTCTGCTTTAGCTGCACGGGTGCTGCCAATTCCACAGGCCCAGCCTGGAGGTTGCCCTGGTGAATTACTTGTGCCCTAGTGACAAGAGTCCGTCCCTACACGTGCTGAACACAGAACCTGCCAATCAGCAACACTTATTTTCATTTTGTCTGTCACTGCCAACTTTTATCAGAGAGGTATCAAAAATACTTATTTATTTAGTACAGTATGCCATTTTTATTTTAGGGTGATTTTGGTTGCTCTGTTTTATTTTTTTACATTTACTTGATGCTGAATTTATTTCCATGCCATAAATTTTGTTTTCTTCTCTGCTATCTTTCTTTTTAAAAAAATTTATTTATTTTTTATTAATTGAGTCATTATTTTATTTATTTATTTATTTTTGAGACAGTCTCACTCTGTTGCCCGGGCTAGAGTGCTGCCGTGTCAGCCTCGCTCACAGCAGCCTCAAACTCCTGGGCTCAAGCGATCCTCCTGCCTCAGCCTCCCAGAGTGCTAGGATTACAGGTGTGGGTCACCTCACAGGCCCTGGGATATCTTTTTCTTCTGTGCAGCCTCCTCTTCTGGGTTGGGACCAATTTGTTCCTTTTCAGTAATGACCATCTCAGTGTGGCAGGGGAGGCTCATGGATGGGTCCATCTGACCATGACGTTTGCACGTCTGTTGTCGAATCTCGGGTGCTTTGTTCGCCTGCGTGTGCTCGATGACCAGAGAATCTATATCTAATCTCTAGTTCAGCATCACTTTCTGCATTTTTAAGCATGTGCAGCAAAAATTCAGTGCCCTTTTGGGCCACAGACCCTGTGTCCAACCCCACTGTTTGACCTGGGCATACCTACCAACTTCACCCTGCTAACAATGGAACGTTACACATTGTTTCAATCAAGGGACATCTTTCAGATACTTGGTGGCTTTTTTTATTTGCATACCCTTGAGGGCCTGGGCAGCTTCAGGAGTGTTATTAAAGTGAATCCGAAGATTTCAGCCTTTCAATGTGCATGATTTTGTGCAGTTTTTCTGGGTCAAGTAAATAGTGAACCATTTTCATGAATCAACTCAGACTGTTTAGGGGGAAAAGTGTTCTTTGGGCTTTAAAGGAAACATTTTAAAAAATTAAGTGCAAGTGGGGAGCCATAGCTCTCACCTGTAGAGCCAGCTACTTGGGGGAGGCTGAGGTGGGAAGATCACTTGATTCCAGGAGTTCAGGCTACAGAAGCTAAAGTGCCACACTATTCAGTATGCATTAGTTAAAGAATATCAGGGTAACTAACAGGATCATCAATATTACAAGAAAACATTGGGTGGCTCGATAAGGGAATGGTTTAACTAGAAACACTTTAAATTTTCTTCAGTAGGAAAGCTGTTACTTTTAGGGAATTTAATCACCTGTGATCTGTCCAGAAGCATTCCCCCTGAAGGGCTTTGATCTCTCCACCCCGTGTGAGCCCGGTGCCTAGGAACTGAAATGACTATTTGCTGTCACTTGTTTTGCAAACACACATAGATGGGTCAGATGTGTCTCCTTTTCCCCAACACCAGAGGGAAGAGAATCTAAGCTAAGCACAGAGATGATCCAACACTAATTACACGTAAAGGGGAAAGAGCAGGATGGGTTCTCCAAACAGGACGGGATCACACACCCTCTCAGGGGTAAAGGAGAGCAGCTCAGGTCCAGTCCCTGGGATCCCTCCATCTTGAAGAAAAGGACAGGAGGAAATGTGACCTGAAGACTGTTAGGGGCTGTGAAAGTGAGTTTTTCAAAATCTAAGCTGGTGAGGGTTGGGAGCCTGAAATCCTAGCACTCTGGGAGGCTGAGGTGGGATTGGTTGAGGGCAGGAGTTTGAGACCAGCCTGAGTTGTGAGGGAGGGGTGGGGGCAGGGGGAGTGCGCCTATAGTCCCAGCCACTCCTGAGGCTGAGGCAAGAGGATCTAAGCTGATGGAACTCTGAATTATTTTGAGCCTTAAAGCAATGGGATTTTGGGACTATTCCCAAGGCAATTGTAATCTTTGTTTCTCTGATTAGAGAGCCTTCTTTGTCACCTACGCTGTTTGTTAAAATGTTGTAAATGACTAAGGGAGCTAGGGAAGACCCCTTCCCTATTTTTTGTTGATGTTCATTATAGATTAATTTCACTCTTACCTTTCTCACACACAGACTTCATGGCTCTCACATTGTCTTAATATTTTCTTTTCTTTTTTTTTTTTGGAGACAGAGTCTCGCTCCTTTGCCCTGGCTAGAGTGCCGTGGTGTCAGCCTAGCTCACAGCAACCTCTAAGTCCTGGGCTCAAGCGATCCTTCTGCCTCAGCCTCCCAAGTAGCTGGGACTACAGGCATGCGCCACCATGGCTGACTGATTTTTTCTACATATATATATTTTTAGTTGTCCTGACAATTTCTTTCTATTTTTTTAGTAGAGATGGGGTCTTGCTCTTGCTCGGCTGGTCTTGAACTCCTGACCTCAAGCGATCCTCCCGCCTCGGCCTCCCAGAGTGCTAGGATTACAGGCGTGAGCCACCACGCTCGGCCTCACATTGTCTTAAGATGAAATGTTAAGTTGGAAAGGAAATGAAACCAGCTATAAAGAAAAGAAAACATCACAGATAAGAAAACAAACTGTAACAAATTAAATTATTGTACCCCATAAGTTAGGCTGGTATAGAAAATGTAATCCTGTTACATTTCTTTGCTTTCTGCTGGGGATTTTAAGGGGAATTTGATGAGGGGGGGCAGGGGAAGGGGATCGGCATTGCTGATTGATTGTTTTGGGGGTCAAATCAGGAATGTAAAAAGTGCCTTGGGCTGAGTCAGTCGCTCAGTAGGGGTCATAGGACCCATTGAGTCAGTCACATGGCTTAGACCACTGATTCAGTGGGTGTTAGTGGGCCCATAGGAATGCAGTGTCTGGGAAACATGTTAAAGACAGTCTTGGGTCTTATAACAGATCTGTTATGCATAGAAGTGATTACGAAAAGTTATAAATCTTGTGACCCAACCAACTCTTAAGCAGTAAGCAATTATAGGGAAGCAGTGGAGGGGGCAGAAGCTGGTTGGGCTGGCGCAGTGGCTCACGCCTATAATCCTAGCACTCTAGGAGGCCGAGGAGGGAGGATCACTTGAGCTCAGGAGTTGAGACCAGCCTGAGCAAGAGTGAGACCCCATCTCTACTAAATATAGAAAAAATTAGCTGGGCATCATGGTGTGCACCTGTAGTCTCAGCTACTCGGGAGGCTGAGGCAGGAGGATCGCTTGAACCCAGAAATTTGAGGTTGGTGTGAGCAAGGCTGATACCATAGCACTGTAGCCCGGGTGACAGTGCAAGACTCTGTCTCAGCCAGGCGTGGTGGCTCATGCCTGTAATCCTAGCACTCTGGGAGGCCGAGGTAGGCAGATCGTTTGAGTTCAGGAGTTCGAGACCAGCCTGAGCAAGAGTGAGACCCCGTCTCTACCAAAAAAAATAGAAAGAAATTATCTGGACAACTAAAAATATATAGAAAAAATTAGCCGGGCATGGTGGCACATGCCTGTAGTCCCAGCTACTCTGGAGGCTGAGGCAGAAGGATCGCTTGAACCCATGAGTTTGAGGTTGCTGTGAGCTAGGCTGATGCCATGGCACTCTAGCCTGGGCAACAGAGTGAGACTCTGTCTCAAAAAAAAAGAAGGTGGTTAATTCTTTTTTTTTTTTTTTTTTTTTGAGACAGAGTCTCACTCTGTTGCCCAGGCTAGAGTGAGTGCCGTGGCGTCAGCCTAGCTCACAGCAACCTCAAACTCCTGAGCTCAAGCGATCCTCCTGTCTCAGCCTCCCGAGTAGCTGGGACTACAGGCATGCACCACCATGCCCGGCTAATTTTTTTTTTTTCTATATATATTTTTAGCTGTCCATATAATTTCTTTCTATTTTTAGTAGAGACGGGGTCTCGCTCTTGCTCAGGCTGGTCTCGAACTCCTGAGCTCAAACGATCCGCCCACCTCGGCCTCCCAGAGAGCTAGGATTACAGGCGTGAGCCACCGCGCCCGGCCTAAGGTGGTTAATTCTTAACTATGACCATATCTTGTCTAGCACAATTTTAACCCTTTGGTTTCAGTTGATTTCTATAGGGATGTTTCATTGTGAGCGGGGCAAGGTCAGACATAACTGGGTCCATGCACATTTGTCTCTTTTCGCAAGGTCAGACTTTCACTGATACTATTTCAATCATAAAAGCCATGACCTCTATGGCATTCTCAAGGAGGTGATTCTCCTTTGTGTTAAGGGAAAATAATAGTTTGGTGGCATATTTTGTTTTTCTCACAGGAATAATTATTTGCCAGCTTTTTGATCCATATAAAGTATTTTAGCATGTTCTTCCTCTACTTTATAATTAAACACAGAAGGGAGGTAAAGACTCTGTTGGTTTCTTACTCAAACAATAGGATTAAGGGACTTGACTCTTAACGTGTCCATGTTGGTGTGAGGCCAGTGAATAAGCTGGAGGTCTGAGGACCGTGACTCTAAGCTTAGGCTAGTCTTGGTCCTGCAAAGGGAGGGACATGGGGGCTCCCCTCAGGCTTCCCGGGCAGCTCCCTGCAGGGAGCTCCAGCTGCCCAGGACAGACCCAGCAG
>NW_027183238.1:10000-30000 GCF_041146395.1 Eulemur rufifrons | reverse complement strand
CCTCCGCCGCCTAGCCCGCCGCCGCCGCCGCCTAGCCCGCCGACGCCTAGCCCGCCGCCGCCGCCGCCTAGCCCGCCGACGCCTAGCCCGCCGACGCCGCCGCCTAGCCCGCCGAAGCCTAGCCCGCCGACGCCTAGCCCGCCTCCGCCGCCGCCTAGCCCGCCGACGCCTAGCCCGCCGACGCCGCCGCCTAGCCCGCCGAAGCCTAGCCCGCCGCCGCCTAGCCCGCCTCCGCCGCCGCCTAGCCCGCCGCCGCCTAGCCCGCCTCCGCCGCCTAGACCGCCGCCTAGACCGCCGCCGCCTAGCCCGCCTCCGCCGCCTAGCCCGCCGCCGCCGCCGCCTAGCCCCCCTCCTCCTCCTCCTCCTCCTCCTCCTCCTCCTCCTCCTCCTCCTCCTCCTCCTCCTCCTCGTCCTCCGCCGGTTTCGTGCCGGGATCCCATGGTCCTTGGGGTTGACCAGATGTCCCGTCGCACTTAGTCTCTGCGGGGCTGGCCCTATCGATGCTATGGAGGGGGATCACCGCCAGGGGGCGCTGCGGTTGCGGGCTTCTCGACTCCCTCTCCTTCCCCACCCCTCCGCTCGCCCGCTCCTCCTTTCTTTACTCCCTATCGCCCCGCCCCCTTTTTTCTCCACACACACGCAATTATCACGCTCACGAACTATCCCGGGACCTGGCGTGACTTTCATCGCAATCTCCCCCCCCCCGGACACACACACATAGAGACACACCCTCCCGGCAGGGAGCACCCTGAGTGGTCGTGCAGATGTCGCTGCTGCATGCGGCCTCCGCATGGGTTCGCTGGTTGACCAGATGTCTGGTCCTTGGGTGGTTGACCGGATGTCTGGTCTGTGGTTGTCATCCTGACAGGGAGGCTTTGGGACGGATTTGGTCTCTCTGGCCTCGCTGCCCCTAGGGGTCACCCTGCGATCGGTATTCTTCTCGCGTGGGGCGAGGGGGCGCTCCGGAGCATTCCTCTCCTCTCGGAGTTTCTGTCTGCAGTCTCTCGACTTGCTCTCACTCCCCTACCCTGCTGTGTGACTTTCTTTTTGGTCCTTTCATTTTATCTATTCTCTCTTTGCCTTTTCCTGCCCGCCTTTCCGCTCCCCCCCCCCCCGGATTCATGGTTTCACGTCACGCGGGTGACGTGCCGACACACCAGGAGGCCCTTCTCACACGTGCGCGTGAACACGCAATCAACACGTTTATGAACTAGAAAGGGATCTGGTGTGACTTTGCTATTATTTCCCCTCCCCTCCTCCCCGCGCTGAGAATGAGTTTCCCCGGGCTCGTGTGCCCGCCTGGGAATCGGCTGCAGACGCCATGGCCCCGGGTCGACCACATGTTGCCCTGGGGTCCACCAGATGTCTCTGGCGAATTGGGGCCCTAGGGTGCTTGTGACGGTGTGGTCACTAGGTGTCGCTCTGGGCTCAGTATTCTTCCTTCTCGCTGTGACTTTGGTCTCTTTTTTTCGAAATTTCTTTCTTTCTTCCTCTTTTGCCCTGTTTCCATTTTCCCTTCTTAATCTCTTTCTCTCTTTTTGTTGCTTTTTTTCCACGGCAGATGGGTGATGTGTGTGTGGAGGAAACGCGGCGTCAGGGAGAAGACACATCTCACACGTGCTCGGGAACACCCGATCGTCACGCTTCTGAGTACCGACCGATGGATCTGGTCCCGAATTTTTTAATAGTTTTCTCCTCTCTCTCTCTCTCTCTCTCTCTCTCTCCCTCCCCCCCTTCCTTCTCTTTCCTTTCTCTCCCTTCCTTTCTTTCTTTCTCTCGCTCTCTCGCTCTCGCTCTTCTTTTCTTTCTGACAGAGTCTCTCGTTCTGTTGCCCTGGCTAGAGTGCCATGGCGTCAGCCTAGCTCACAGCAATCTCAAACTCCTGGGCTCAAGCGATCAGACTGCCTCAGCCTCCCGAGTAGCTGGGATTACAGGCATGTGCCAGCATGCCCAGCTAATTGGATATACGTGTGTGTGTGTGTGCGTGTGTGTGTGTGTGTGTGTGTGTATATATATATATATATATATATATATTTTTTTTTTTTTTTTTTTTTTGAAACAGAGTCTCACTCTGTTGCCCAGACTAGAGTGCCGTGGCGTCAGCCTAGCTCACAGCAACCTCAAACTCCTGGGCTCAAGCGATCCTACTGCCCCAGCCTCCCGAGTACCTGGGACTACAGGCATGCGCCACCGTGCCCGGCTAATATTTTTCTGTATATATTTTTAGATACTGTTTCTGTATATATTTTTAGATATATAGTTTCTTTCTATTTTTAGTAGAGATGGGGGTCTCGCTCTTGCTCAGGCTGGTCTCGAACTCCCGACCTTGAGCGATCCACCCGCCTCTACGTCCCAGAGTGCTAGGATTACAGGCGTGAGCCACCCCGCCTGGCGTGTACGTTCTGTATTCACAGACAGACGGAAGGCAGGGAGAATGTTACCCTTTCAAAGCCCGCCCTGCTCGCCTCTCAGCCCACCGATGGCACTCTGAATCCCGTGGCATTCCTTCACTCAGCTGAATTCTTCAGCACCCGACCCCCCCCCCACCCCACCCCCGTGCCACGGGAGTTCGTTCTCATGGCAGAGCCATCGAGGCTGTTGCCACACGTGTTGTAGGTGCCTAGGCAGACTGTGCCCTGGCCCCGAGGAGGTACGGAACCGCCTATCGCCTCGGGAGGGAGGGACAAGATGTGTCCGTGTCCAAGGCGACGTCCTGTCGATCACGAGGAGGCCTGCAAAGGCTCGTATCTGCCAGGCATTGAGCCACATCACATGAAACACCGGTGTGTTCCTTCACTTAGGTGGTGTCGCGTGTTGATACTCACAGAGGATGATAAACCCACTCGCATGCCGGCTGAGCCCCCTGTGTCTCCTCCTCTATCCACTGAGGGAAAAAACCGCAACGAAAGGTAGAAAACCACAGGGGGGGAAGAGAGCCCGTCGCTCTCCCTATGTGACCGTCCGGAGTGCTCGTTCAGATGGGAGGAGGTGTGTTTGTGTGTGTGTGTGTGTGTGTGTGTGTGTTTCATTGATTTTGGTGCCATCTTTTCTCTGCAGCTGCGTCAGAGGACAGCGATTTTTCCGATTTTCACTCCGCTGAGTGAATTGCCTTTTGAAGAGAATGTCCACAGGAAGCCTACGGTCCTCCCGCGGGGGTGGCCCTCCTCTAGAAATGAATCTCGTTTCTTGAACGGAGGGGACTTGTTGACGCCATCATGCTTTCGGGACGACTTCTCAGACGCTAGCTTTGGACCGCAACATAGGTGCCCCCGACATTGCCTCAAGGGTTCCGTGGTGCCTCCTGTCAAGAGACCCCACCGACCGTCCCCAGCCTGCCCGCTCAAGGGAGCCGGGCCCCTTCTGATCTGTCCGCCCGCCGGTGAAGCTCCCTCCCGAGGGTCGGAAAGCCCACCTGTTTCCCAGTTCGGTTGAATGATGGGGCACCCGGGCAGGGCACTGGCACCGAGTGACTCCATTCTGAGTCTGTCTGCTCTGGGGGGCGGGGGCGGGGGCGGGGGCGGGTGGGGGGGGCAGTTCCGTCTCGACCCGGTGGCCTCCTACCGACTGACTCGATGGGACGGACCATTCTCACTCAGGATCGTGTACCTTCTTGGCCTAGGCACATCCCGGCACTTAAAGCCACTTTTCGGGGACACTCTCCCACGTACAGATAGATGGCCTGCACGAGTGCTCTTCCTTTCTCGAAACACTGGAAATCTGTCCTCAATTTTACCTGACCTACCTGACGGTGTGTGATAAAGGAGCATAGAACCCTCAGCCACCCTCCACCTTCCCGCTGTCCCGAGAGACAGTGCCGAGCGTGAAATTCTATCCCTGACTCTCTGTGTCCACCGGAACGTGGCCTGACTGCAGTGACGTCAGCTACGTCAAGTCGTTCTCTGGGTAGGGAAAGAACTTAACCAGATAGGCCCTATCGGTCGCTTCTCTGTTCTGATAGTTTTGTGGCAGCCATTTCTTTCCCCCTCTCTTTTCTTTTTCTGTCTCTCTCCCCCACCCCCACCCCCAAATTCTTTCTACGAAGACGTTTAGGATGTCAGATTCTGGCCACATGCCCCCCCTAGGCATACGGGGGCCAGCATAGACAAAGGTCTTCGGTACCAAGTGTTCATTCCACGGTGACAGATATTGCCACTCTTGTATTGACCAGGGCGAGATGGTGAGTGGGTCAACTCTGAAACTCCCTGTACTCTACTTCTCTCTTGGGTAGGTCCCTGCCCCAACCCTCCGGCTTCTAGCACACACCCAGGGGCACTCTCTCCTCTCTGGATAAAGTTCCAGATGATCCGATCCGCTCCGAGGAGGAAGGGGAGCTGGCCGGGCCACCCACTGTGCGCCCCACCCCCGTCAGTCATAGGGTCCGTTCTTTTCAGGATGACACCGGCAGCGGTTGCTGGGTGTCACCTAGCGGCCACTTTGATCAGACCTCGGGATCCGGAAAGTCAGGTGACGTTGGGAGTTTAAGAGCTGACTCCCGGGAGGTGTGGAGGGCGGGGAGGAGAGCACGGTCCGGACGGTCCCACCCTCTTCTTCCCGGGCCCCGCAGCTCTGGGCCCGCCCGGGGCAGCCCTAGCCTCTAGCGGGTCTCCGCCCACCCGCCCTGTTGTCTGCGGGAGGCGCCCCTCCTCCCGCTCTCTGCCTCCTCCCGGGACCGTAGGCCTCTGCCCGTCGTCTTTTTTATTTTTATTTTTTCCCTTTTGTTTGTTTCTCTTTTATCTTGTGTTTTAGGCTTATCGAATATCATATCGTATAAAAACTTAAATCACAGAATGAATTATATTAAGTAACAAGATGTGGCTTTTTATCCTACGCCGAGAACGATGAATTTTTCTCTTCGTGTCCATTTTCCTGTCCTGGAAGAAATACAAAGTTGCTCGTGATACTTCCCCATCATCTTCCAGTTTCCCCGACTGTCAACACGATGTATTCGATCGTATATCTTTGTGTGTGCACGTGGGCGCCTGTACCTATTTCTTTTCGGCATCAGTCTCAGGTCTTTTGGCACCTAGGGGGGAAAAAGGAGAAACCAATAAAGGACAGAAAGACGTTCTGTCGTTTTACGCTCCCCACCACCACCACCACCACCACCACCACCACCACTTTTGGGAGCTTGTAGTCTGGCCTATGTCCCCAAGGCAGGTTAAATCTTTTCTTAAAACTCCCAAGTGGTCCCCTGCCCCGCCCCCCCCCCCAGGTGGGCGGCCGGCAGAGTTCACAGGCTTTGTTTTTGGCAGAGCCTGGACGATTGAAATAATTAACCACAATCAACGCTAAAGCTGAGAACCCCTCCCCCCCTCATTAAAAGCTCTGTATTTCTGCCTAGCCCTATGTTCGGGGAAATTCGGAGGCTTGAGATGGGAAGGTCTACCCTATTTTCTCCTTTACCGGCAAAATAGACTCTCTCTTTCCTTCCTCCTCAAACAGCTTGTCCTCGTTATTCGGCCTCGTGGGCAAGTGGCCGAGCTTTCGGTAACACCAAGTCTTGTAAGTTGTGTTGTGTTATCGGTCTTGTTTTCTTTCTTTTCTTTTCTTTTCTTTTCTTTTTTTTTTTTTGAGACAGGATTTCTTTCACTCTGTCCTCTCCCAGGCCGCCTTGGCCTGATTGTAGCTCACAGCAAGCTCCAAATCCAGGGCTTAAGTGATCCTCTCTGCCTCAGCCTTCTGAGTAGCTGGGACTATAGGCAAATGCTGCCACACCCGCCATAATTTTTCTTTTTTTTTTTTTTTGTTGGTAGAGATGAGGTCTCATCGTGTTACCCAGGCTGGTCTCCAGCTGCTGGGCTCAAGTCACGCTCCCGTCTCTGCCTCCCAAGTTGCGGGGATCACGGGCATGAGCCACCATGGCCAGCCAGGTTATTTAAAGGTGATCGCTTTGCTATCCTGATACAAAACCCCAAATGTGCGAGTTTAAGGCACCAGACGGAGGGAGTCTCCACACTACATCGTCACGAACATTGAGGGTGGCTCACGAAACAGCTGGGATGTGGCCACACAGTAGTGATCGAGGAGATATATTCTAGTGGGATAGCAGAAATATAGAATGTCCTGAAGACACTAAATGTCGGAATGCCACAGCAGTCAATGGCTGACAAACTTCCATTCCATCGTGTCATGGTAGGCGGCTTACTTTTCTCCTGCTCCCTCGGTATGATTAAGGCCTGACGTAGAAAATGTCTACGTCTCATCCAAATCCATCGAGACGATGGAAGGGGGAACTGGGAGAGGAATAAAGAAAAACAAGAGGGGGAGAAGGAGGAAACTGCCTCCCCTGCCCCCATGCTACCCAATTAATAAATGAAGAATGGCCTCTTCCCTCCTCTTCCCAACCCCTAACTATGCCTGGAGGTGTATCGTAGGCCTACAGTCCTAAGAAATGTACAACTACTGATAGTAATGGGAAGAAATGCAGTCTAATAGGTTTCTGTGCAGTGGGACACCTGGCCAGGGCACTTACGGTGAATGGAGCTTGCAGGGCGGGCGGGAGGTTGCTCTGGGTGAGTCTGTGAGTTGGCGGTGAGTGGTGAGTGAATGTGAAGGCCTAGGACATTACTTACTGTAGGTTTTCATAAACCCTGGACACTTAGGCCACACGACATTTACCTTTAGAAATTTCTTTCTTCAATAATACATTAACCTTAGCTTACTGTAAGTGTTTTCACTTCATAAACTTTTCCATGGTGGTTTGGCTTTTTTTTTGTTTGTTTGTTTGTCTGTCTGTTTGTTTGTTTGTTTGTTTTTCTTTCTTTTAAACTTTTGGACTCTTTTGCAACACCACGACTTAAAACACAAATGCGTTGCACTGTTGTACACAGATATTTTCTTTCTCTGTGTCCTTATGTGTTCCGTAAGCTTTTTCCTACTTTTAAAGTTTTTATCGTTCTATGCACTTTTCAAAATAATAAAAACTAAAACGGGGGGGGGGGTGGGAGAGGGAAGGAGAGAAATACACACACATGAATATGTTTCCCAAGTGAACTGAGGAAGGGGGCCGAGTCAAGGTTCTCAGGGAGCCACCAGTGATGAAACGGTCAGGCTCAGAATCAGCATTGCAGAGTGGCTGCAGAGCCGGGGGGCCTGGACTGGCTACCTGGACGACACTCCGTGTTTGGTAACTTGGCGAGTCATACATCCTCTTGAGCCTCAGCCTCTTCATCTGCAAATGCAGAAATCATGGTGCCTACCCCACAGGGATATTGTGCAGAGTGAAAAAGCAAATGCAGGCAAAGCCCACAGAAGCACGCGTGGTAAACAGTAAGCCTTTAATCGTGGTCACAGTCGTTGTTATAGGATCATCTTCCTATGTCCTTGTCTTTTAAAGATTAGCAGAACCTCCCAGAAGATGAGAATGGGCTCCCCCTGAGCAAGTCTCGGCTGTAAAGTCACAGGCATGTTGAGCATGTGGCACAGAAGGCAGAATAAAAACCTGATCCCGGAACATTATGTTCCTGCAGGACATGAAATCATTGAAGGTATGGGAAATCCTACCTCATATCCGTTTTACTAGAACACCTATGATTGCGTACGCACATGGACGCACGCGCACGCGCACCCCAAACTTTTTGAGCTTCACAAAACAGCGTAACCAAGGAACACACTATGATGCTTCTTAGCGATCTATTTAGGCCCAGGTTACTCGTCACTCTGAGCCTGCCTCCTTATCTGTCCAATGAGAATAGTGTTTGTCACAATTATCGTCATCGTCATCCTACCTAACGCTTCTGGTAAAATTGAAGTGTGAGAACACCCGCTAGACAGAAAATCCATGTTATCTCTCAATTTTTCTTCCTCCTGATTTCTATCTGAATCTGTGAGCTCGCTTTGGTTCACTTCGGTTTTTCAAGAGGCTCCGGTTACCTTCTCTCCCACCTATATCGGATTGGGTCTGACGGAAGAAAGAAGGAAAAAAAAAAAAAAACATAGTAAAGAAAGCAGAACAACATTTGTTTCTGAAGCAACCGATCAAACATTGCTGATGAGCCGGTCTTTTCTATTTCAGTAAACCAAGGAGGCCTATTGTCACGAGGATGTGAGGGGCCCGGGTAAGATTGGATGATTACCCCTAAAGGAGACAAAGCAGACAGACTATGGCACATGTGATCTTAGCAAAGAGAATAAACAGTGACCTCTCTGCCGAGTTGGGCCTTAGCATACCAAAGGGAAATAAAGGTGTAATAGGATGCTCAATTTTTACTCTGGAAACAGAGGTTGGTTGGGCACTGAACTGAGAACACTGAATTTTTTACCCTCCTTGATATTCACATAGGCTTAGAGGAGGCAAAAAAAAAAAAAAAAAAAAAAAAGAATACTGAGCCTATAAGTCATCCCTAAAACTCGGATTTTATGTTCCCTTGCCTTTTCATAACTGAGCAACACACAACATTAAAGAATGGACACAGGCCGGACGCGTTGGCTCAGGCCTGTAAACTTAGCACTCTGGGAGGCCGAGGCGGGAGGATCGCTCAAAGTCAGGAGTTCGAGACCAGCCCGAGCGAGAGTGAGACCCCCCCGCCCCCGTCTCTACTAAAAATATAGAAAGAAATTGTCCAGACAACTAAAAATATATAGAAAAAAATTAGCCGGGCATGGTGGCACATGCCTGTGGTCCCAGCTCCTGGGGAGCCTGAGGCAGGAGGATCGACTGAGCCCAGGAGTTTGAGGTTGCTGTGAGCTAGGCTGACGCCACGGCACTCACTCTAGCCCGGGCAACAGAGTGAGACTCAGTCTCGGGGGGGGGGGGGACCCAAAAACAAACAAACAAACAAACAAACAAACAAACAAAAAAACTGGAAGGGACACAGACTTCCACAGGTTTGTGTGTGGCCCCTTTTACTTATTAACGCTACAGGACCTTAATTATTTGTGCTCTGAATCTGATATTCAAATTATCCTTGTGGCCAACGCGTTTGAACAGTAGATGGTAGGGGAAGAAGAGTTCACCTCCTGAATAGATGACAAGTAACGGGAGTACTGGTGAAATTACAAGTGGCTTACGTTTACACACTGAAAATCCCAGTTAGCCGCTACCATGAGTTCAAAGAAGAGATCTAAATTTCTGACCCTATGACCCTAAAAGATATTTCCTCCCATGGTGTCACAGATAAAAATAAAACTGCATCCTAGCACTTTGGGAAGCCTAGGGGGAAAGGATCGCTTGAGGCCAAGAGTTTGAAGTTGCAGTGATCTATGATGATGCTACTGCACTTTAGTCTGGGAAACAGAGTGAGGGCCCGTCAAAAGAAAAAAAAGAAAAAGACAAAAAGAAAGAGAGAGAGAGAGAGAGAGAGAGAGAGAGACAGAGACAGGAAGACACAAGGAAAGAAAGAAAGAGAGAAAGAAGAGAGGAGAAGAGAAGAGAAGCGTCAATCTATCCATTGCATTTTCTACCCTTTAGGTGACTGGGCTTCAGCAGGGTGATGTGATCTGACAAAGTTCATGTTGCTAAGAAATAAAGCACTGGAGTTCAAACTCTGAGTTTTCAAAATCCAGCATATCCCCCTACCCACCATACCGTGCCACCTCTGAGAGTGGATATCTCACAGAGGAGAGCTGTGGAGGCCATTCTTGGACAGACAGAGTCAAGTAGTGGAGACCATGGAGTCTCTGCTCTGCAGCCAGTCTAGAGACATATGGAGCCATTAACACTGCTTGTGAGGAAAATACCATGTCATAGGGAAACAGAAATATTTTCCGCCTTAGGCAGATACAATTTAGGAAAAGACCCGAAACCCCTCTTCTTCTAACAGTGCTTTCTGGTCAGATGCTGACCCCTTCGATTCACAGATTCAGATACATCATTCAATGCAAGCATTGTCAACAAGTCACTCTTTGCAGCTTTCTGAAATTTCTCGCATATAGCATACTTGTAAAGATGATCACTTATGTGAAGACACCACCCCTCCAGAAAAACAAAAACAAAACCAAAACAGAAGCCCACTTTTCTCTGCTGTGAAAATCAAGATCAGCTTTTATGAGATCCACTAAATTCACACAAGAAGTAAAATATAATCATACTGATATATGCAATTTTTCTCTTAGAACAGAATGCATGGTGCTCCTTATCGTCTCAGATACTGTCAACAGAAAGCACGCGGTGGATGAACAATCTCCGTGAGCTTTTCTACAGAGATGGGGTGGGGGTGTGTGTGTGTGTGTGTGTGTGTGATAAATAATGAGGGTTGAGGAGCAGATAAATGACTGGGGGAAAACAACAACAGCAACAACAACAAAAACCACTTCCTGGTTCCTCGATGCAAGCATTCATTTAAAGGGGATACTCGTATGTATACCTAGGTGGAAAGTGGAAGCAGCTTTAAAAAAAAAAAAAAGAAAAATTGCTGCGAGCCCTGGTTATGATACGGCAATAAGCGCTAGCTCTTGGAAGGTGTAAAACATATTCACGGTGGCTTACGCCAATCTGGGATGTACAAAGACGAGCTTGAGCACCACCACCAACCAAAAATATGAATGAATACCTGGCTAGCGATCAGGATCAGACATAATAGAAAAGAAAAAGCTCCCAAGGCTAAAATAATGTGAACACGATTGACTCGTCCATGGAAAAGAACCCCAAATCACTGCAAAATAATTTAAAGAGTTTTATTCTGAGCCCAACGGCCGTGATCATGGCCCAGAGAGCTACGCCCAAGAAGCCTTGAGCAAGCGGACCCATTGTGGTGGGGTGGGTTACAGTTTGGCTTCATACATTTTAGGGAGACAGGAATTACATGTAAAATCACAAATCAAAACATGGAAGGGGTACATTGGTCTGGGCTGAAAAGGCAGGACATCTGGCAGTTGGGGGGGGGGCGGGGGAGGGAGGGTGCGGTGTTTACAGGTTTACAGCTGGGTTTAAAGATTCTTTGATTTGCAATTGATGACATAAATGAACCTCTGCCTAAAAGCTTTGCATCATGTTTTCAGTTAAGGTAAGGAGGTCTGCTAATCACAGACAAGCCACTGGACAGTTTACCCAAAACTCAAGTGCCCTGTAGTTCAGTAAACGGTTGGCCTGCTAGATATGCGTTAAGCTTTGTCTTGCCTGGCCTTAGGCCCGTCGGACATTCAGTATCTCATTGTTATAAAATCTGACTCCATCAGGGAGGGGTGTCTGACTTCCCCTGTCCTTGCGGGGCAGCAGCTCAGGTTTAAGGGTTTTTCTAGGGTTCCCTGGGCCAACCACGGGACGGGTCAGCTGGCGGTGGCGGGCGGGGGGCGGCTTAAGATTTTATTTTAGTTCATAGACTCCAGAAATGGTGTTTCCCTGGCAAAGACACACGAGTTCATGAAAAGCTTTCATTCAGTTGGTCTGGCTCCTCCCTGAGGTCGTCTCCCTGCCCCCCACTCCTCCCATCCCCTGGGGCCGGAGCGGGGGGGGGGGGAGGAGGGGTGAAGGCCCAAGAGGAGAGGCGCGTGGGGGAGGTGCCGCTCCCAGAACCAGAGACTCGTCTGGGCCCCACGTAACCCAGCCACCGCGACCGCTTCGCCCGAGGAGGTGCCCAGCAAGTCGTGCTTCTGCCCCTCGGGATTGCCTGCGGGCTGGGGGCGGGGTACGAGCTCCCGGCCCAAGAGGGAAACCCCTAGCCTGGCCGCACAGATGGCCGGGCCCCCGGCGGAGCCCTTCCGCCGTTTTCCACCCCTCCTCCACTCACTGCGCTGACTGCGCATGCGCGCTCGCACGTAGCCGCCTCGGGCTTCTCTCGGGCGGAGCCGCTTTCAGCCGCGACCCCGCCCCGCGAGCTGACTGCGCATGCGCGCTTGCACGTAGCCGCCTCGGGCTTCTCTCGGGCGGAGCCGCTTTCAGCCCCGACCCCGCCCCGCGAGCTGCCGCTTCCAGGCGGCACAGCGCATGGGGGAGGGGACGGAGCTCTAAAGAAATCAGTCCCCTCCGTCTCCTGCCTCAGGAAAAGCCCCAAACCCTTGGAGAACTGCCACCCACCGCCACTGCCGTGTGTGTGTGTGTGTGTGTGTGGGGGGGGGGCGGGGGGGCTGGGTCTTTACTTTGTGTCCTCCTTGTGGCCCAGTCCAAGGCGGCTGGGCTGCCAAACAGATCGTCTCGAGAGGGAGGCAGGAAGGGCCCAGGTCTGGACAGGGGTGGATTGGACCCCTCCACCCTGGGGTGTGGACTTGTGACCGAAAGCTCAGCTGCTTGTCCACGAGGCCGAATAACGAGGACAAGCGGTATGAGGAGTAAGAAAACAGAGAGTCTACTTTGCTGACAAAGGAGGAAATAAATAGGGTAGAGCTTCTCAGTCTCAAACCCCCAAATTTCGTGAACATAGGCCTAGGCAGAAATACAGAGGTTTAAAAGGAGGGAGGGTTGGTTCTCAGCTTCAGGCAATTACTGCAGTTAGCTGTTCTAAAGGTCCCGTCTCTGCTGAGAAGAAATCCCTTGAACTCTGTGGGC
The DNA here is from genome assembly GCF_041146395.1 of Eulemur rufifrons. Classification (NCBI taxonomy): domain Eukaryota; kingdom Metazoa; phylum Chordata; class Mammalia; order Primates; family Lemuridae; genus Eulemur; species Eulemur rufifrons. The sequence goes on along the minus strand of NW_027183238.1, from coordinate 17,579 downwards.
CGCCCACCCTGGGGGCCACCTGGAGTTATAACCAAAGAGTTAACGTGCCTCAGGGATGCAGGCCGGGCTGCAAGTTCCCAAAAGCCTGGGGGAAGTTTTAAAAAGACAGAAAATCTTTCTGCCCTCTTCCCCTCCCACCCCCCCACAAAGCCATTTTCTCTGGTGCAGACTCGGCACCCTCCCTGCCCCCCCCCTCCCCGTGCAGGCCTGTTTGTCCTCAATCATCTGTGAGGTTCACGAGGAGGAGATGCTCTCTCGCTCTCCCCACCCTCTTTCTTCCCTTAGGAAATCCTCAGCGCTGTTCCACACACTCAAGGTGGCGGGCCTGCTCCGGCCACCAGCCACCTCTTGTGCCACCTCCCGCCCCCCCCCCGCCCCCAACGGAGTAGGTGTACAGACAGGAGCACACTTTACCGGAGGGCGCCTGGGGATGAAGAGTTGTGGTGGCCAAATGGGGGATGCGGGGCGGGGAGGAGAGTGGCTGGCATTTGGCAAAGAGTGACACGGAGTGGCCATCCAGGCTTGTCTGAAAAGTGGGACTACGAGCCTGAGAGCGCCGACGGAGTCGATGGACATGGTCACTGCTGTGGGATGTCTCTTTTACCACGATGTAACACCAAAGCAAACCCCTGACCCGCTGGGTCGGAGAAGGCCTTGTGGGCAATTTAGAAAAGCCATGGCGTGGCCATTTGGAATACTTCCTGCCTCTCCGGGAATCAAAAATTAGAAAGGACCATGGGTTCTGTATTAACGTACCAAAGGCAGGCAGAATTTTAGCCTTTTAAAGCCTGCCCTGGCCCTATCTCAGCAAGGCAGTGGCACCCCAAGTTCCGTGACATTTCTGCACTCGGCGGCTGACTTCTTCAGCCATCTGTTGCGATGCCCCTGCCAGGTGGCCACTCACTCGCCCCTTCAGTTCAACCCTTGTACCAGAAAGTGTTGCCTTCTTCCTAACCCCTATGGGGGGACCGGGGGGTGACGTGTGTGGGGGGGGGGTAGTGGAAATGGGCAGACCCCACAGGTGCAGCCTCTTCCAGGTCATAATGGGCCTGAGGCAGCGTGGGATTCCCCCGGAAGGGAGGCAGGGTGGCACTACGGCACCGAAGCCTGACGCCGGCGGCCACGTGGATGGTGGGGGACACGTTAGACCGCTGAGATGCAGCCACTGAGAGCCACCCCGCAGCAAGAGGTCTCTCTGGCAGAGCAGGCACTGAGTCCGCAAGTCAAGACAGCTGGGAGGCCTGGGAGACAGAGGCCCTGGATCTCAGGTCCCGGGGTGGGGGCGGGGGGCAGTGCCAGTGCCTGGAGAGAGAGAGAGCCCAGGCTCCAGAGGCCATGATGGGGCCTGGTGGGCAGGGCCGAGGAGGTCAAGGCCGGGTGTGGTGGGGTCCGGGATGAGGGGCTTGGGGTGACGGGCAGGGAGAACGACCCGTTCACTCAGACGTGCCCTCAGAGGAAGGCAGAGGTGCGTTTTGCCTTCCTCCGGCTAGGGGAACGCTCGGCATTTCTTTCCTTCAGAGCTGGGTTGAACCGGTGTGGCATCTGTTATAGTACGGAGTGCGAGACAGGACAACCTAGAGACCGAATTGAGCCAAGTCATGAGTCCACATTAGCTGGCCAGCGACCACCCCCTGCCCTGTTAGGGTACAGGTACAGAGAATGGCCCCGAGCCGAAAAAAGCAGGAAGGTTTCAGACTATCCTAAGCTAGAGCTCCGTGACTTTAGGCACGGCGGTTGAAACAACACTATACCACCTACTCCGCAGCTGTGTGGTCCGGGACCAGCCTCGGGCCCCCGTTTCGTTTCGGTTACAGTCTTTAAGCGAGCAGGTTTACAGAAACAGATAGCTCCAATTAAGGAACATTCTTTCAGGCGTTAAGCAAGCACAATCAATTTTACGACAGGCAGCTGGAAAGTTTAAACACTTAGTTACAAGTTAATTGCTTTGTTTTATCTCCGCAAGGTACGTATTTCCAATTACAGACATAGGTCAAGCGGACATCGGTCACCTAGCGAGCAAGCATAAGTTTTCAAGTGGGCCTTTACAGCGTCCAGACAGGCCTCGGTCCAGTTATTGTGCATTCTTTTTGACCACTTGGAAAGCTACTAGCACCGTTCCGGGCCTCACCTCACTCACGCGGAACTACAGAGTGATGACCTGGGGTGGGTGGGTGGGTGTGTGTGTGTGTGTGTGCTCCCTCCTGTGGTGGGAAGGGTGATCTGCTCGCCCACCCGGCGTGGTGTCCCCCACCCCTGCCCCATCTTGGCGTTTACAGAAAACAAACACGAACACAAGAGAGGGAGCCGGAGGAGGAGGAGGAACATATGCTGCTATCCAGGTTATCCTGGGAGGCTTCCTAGCCATTTCTGAGGAAACAGTGTCTCCTGGCTGTCTCCCGTAGTTTTATTTATTGACTTATTTATCTATTTTTCCTTTTGGCTTGAACCCATTCTTTTCGTTTCGGCATCTCATCTGACATCCTCTTCTGAGAGGAACCTGGAAACGTTTCCCCGTGTTGCATCTTTTCAGGCTCTGTACGACTGACGAGCATCGTCCCTCTTCAGTCACTGGGCTATTTGCTAGCCAGGCCTTAATTCTCCACGTTGTAAACCCCAGATCGGATCTCCGCCCGGAGTCCTGTAGAGACCTACCGAATCGATGTTTGGACTGGGATGTCTCGTAGACCTTACCTATTAAAAACCGATCCAGGCCAGGCTTGGTGACTCACGCCTGTAATCCTAGGCCAAGGCGGGGAGGAGGACCGACCGCTTGAGGTCAGGAGTTCGAGACCTGCCTCGGCAAAAGCAAGACCCCCGTCTCTACCAAAAATAGAAAAAAATTAGCCGGGCATGGTGGCACACGCCTGTAGCCCCAGCGATTTGGGAGGCTGAGGAAGGAGGATCGCTGGAGCCCAGGAGTTTGAGGCTTCCAGTGAGTGAACTATGCCCTGCTCCCCCGCCACCCCTCCCCATCATCTCTAACGAAATGACAGTAAAATAAAATAAAATAAAATAAAGCTCAGAAAAAAAAAAAAAGTACTATGTAGTGAGACCGATCCTAAGAACACGGGGGCGGGGAAGGAAGTCACTACCACGGTATAAAATTGTATAAACGTTGCCCGATTCTGTGTGCGTGCGTTTTCTGAGAAATGACCCCCTTTTGCTATGGGGCCGGGACTGGAGTCCCAGTTTGGGACCATAGGATTCCCCGCACTCGACTCCTGACTGATTCGACCTAGGGTTAGCTCTGTGTAAACACTCTTTAGACGTGGGTGTTTTATGGATTTCTGTCCTTCGGGAGAAACGACTGGCCCGGGTACAGGAGTGAGTGAATGTACCGACCGTCTTCTCCCATCTCTCTCTCTCTCTCTCTCTCTCTCTCTCTCTCCCTCCCACACACAGGCACACGCGCGCGCGCGTGCGCGCGCGCACACACACACACACACACACACACACACGCCGTTTCCGGGAGCGCCCACTTCATGCGCTTCGGTCCACCGTGACAGATAGTCCAACTGTGAGATCATCGTGAGTGGCTGCGCCTAGGCCCCGCTCTGAACCTCTCCGTACTGTTCGTGTGTCTTCAGCAGGTCCTGCCTCCACCCGTGGCATCTAGCACGGGCCGATGGGTCCCTGTCCTCTCTCCCTGCCGTGGACGCCCCCCTCCGGCCCCCCGCCCCCGGGGGCTCTCTGGTCGACTAGTGGTGGGGAGTGTGCCCGAGGGCTGAGAGACGTGGTCCGAGAGGGGCCGGGAGGAGGCCTGCGACCCAGTGTGTACCCACTCCCGCCCCCACGCTCCCTCCCCCACGAGGGAGCCCGTCCTTTCCAGGCTGACACTTGGATCGGTGGATGACGGGGGTCACCTGGCGGCGGGCGAGCGTTATGGGAAAATCCGGTAGGCGTGTTGCGACGTCCTGCCACAGAGATGGCTCTGGCGACAGCCTCGGGCCGCCCCACCCTGGCCCCCGGCCAGGCCCCGTGAATGTGTTCTCTCTGTCCCTGACTTCTTTCTTTGTTTCACCAGCCGGCGTGCTCTGAGAATGTGAAGTGTATCATAGTTCCACCCTGGGTTTCATGATCCTAAGATAGGAAGGGGTTTTATGATTCCACGACAGAAAGGTTTTCTCATCCTATCATCTCTCCCCCCCCCCTCTTTCTTTCTTTCTCTTCCTCCTTCTGCCTTTTCTTTACTTCTTTGTTGTTTCCTTCTTTCAGTCTTCCTGTCTTCCTTCCTGCCTGCCTGCCTTCCTTCCTTCCGTATTTCTTTCCTCTCTTCCTTTCTCCTGTTATCCTGTGTTTCTATCTCTGTTTTTTCCATCTTTCTTCCCCCTTTCTACTTTCCTACCTTCTTTCTTTCTCATTCTCTCCTTTCTCTCTCCTTCCTTCTTCCTTTCTGTCTCTTTCTATACTGTCTCTCTCCTTCCTTCTCTCTATCTTTTTCTCTTTCCATCTTTCCGTGCTCTTTCTTTTTCTCTCTTAATTTCCTTTCTTTTTCTTTTCTTTCTTTCCCTCCTTCTGTCTCTGTCTGTCTTTCTTTCTTTCTTCTTTCTTTCTGCTTCCATCCTTCCTTCCTTTTTCTCATTCTCTTTCTTTCTGCCTGTCTTTTCTTTCCTTATTTCTTCTTTCCTTCTGTCTTTCTGTGTTTCCTATCTCCTTCCTCCCTTCCTTTTTCTTTCTTCCCCGTGCCCTCTTCCTGTCTTTTCTTATTTACTGTTTTCTTCTTTCTGACTTTCTCTCTCTGTTTCTCCGTCTCTTTTCTTTCTGTTCTTTTCCTTTCTCTCCCTTTCTCTCTTTCTGTTTCTGCCTGTCTGTCTCTCGGCTATGTTGTGGTCTGTGCAGAGACGGGTTTGGTGGACGATGTCGGTGGTCGGGCCGACCCATCCTTTCTTTGATCCCAGTGCTAGCCAGGCCGGGGCCTGCTTAGCTTCCAAGATCAGACGAGATTGGGCGCGTTCAGGGTGGCGTGGCCCTAGACTGACCCGTCATTTTTCGATGGCTTCCGTGGGGAGTAGGGGGACTGTGTTTGATGCCCCCGGGGGACCTTCTGGACTCTGAAATGATGGGCTCCAGAGGGTTGCCCCGTGTTTTGCAGCAGACCTCTGGTGGCTGGCGCCGGTTGTGGTCGGGCTCCACCTGGCGGCCGCTTTTCTACAAGTCTCTTGTCCTCTGAATCTTCGGTGCAGCAGGCAAAGCAGGGGACAGTCCCCGATGCGAGCGAGGCTGAGTTCCGGGAAGCAAGCAGCCTTCGCGGGGCCATCTGGTTCGTGCCGGGACGCCGGCTGGGACATCTGGGAGGCAGAGCTTGGGCCTGCAGGGCTGTGTGGCGGGAGGACGTTGTCGCCGCGCTTCCAGGCTCAGCCAGCCAGGCGGCTTGCGGGGCTGCCCGGGCAGGTCGACCAGCACGCTGTGGCCGCTTTGGAGACCCGACCCACCCCGCGGGGACAGGAAGGAGACGGCACACGCGGACGGGAGAGGAGGGTGTCCGGCGACCGGCCGCCGTCCCGTGCATGCGTGTCCCTCTCCCTCGGCCTCGCCTTTCCTACCCATTTTCCCTGGTTCCCGCTCGGGAGGCAGGGACAGCCCTGTGAGTGGCACCCAGTCGTCCGTGGCTTCCTCCGAGTCCTACTCTGGGGGCGCGGACCGGGCCCTGGGTGGCGCGGGTGGCCGGCGAGGGCGACCCCTGTCGGCCCGCGGGCGCTCGTGGGCCGCGGCGGTCCCGTCCCGATGTTTTCTCCTCCACAAGTCCCCGTGCTGGGGCCGGGGACCGGGCCCTGGGTGGCCCTGGGTGGCGCGGGTGGCCGGCGAGGGCGACCCCTGTCGGCCCGCGGGCGCTCGTGGGCCGCGGCGGTCCCGTCCCGATGTTTTCTCCTCCACAAGTCCCCGTGCTGGGGCCGGGGACCGGGCCCTGGGTGGCCCTGGGTGGCCGGCGAGGGCGACCCCTGTCGGCCCGCGGGCGCTCGTGGGCCGCGGCGGTCCCGTCCCGATGTTTTCTCCTCCACAAGTCCCCGTGCTGGGGCCGGGGACCGGGCCCTGGGTGGCCCTGGGTGGCGCGGGTGGCCGGCGAGGGCGACCCCTGTCGGCCCGCGGGCGCTCGTGGGCCGCGGCGGTCCCGTCCCGATGTTTTCTCCTCCACAAGTCCCCGTGCTGGGGCCGGGGACCGGGCCCTGGGTGGCCGGCGAGGGCGACCCCTGTCGGCCCGCGGCCGCTCGTGGGCCGTGGCGGTCCCGTCCCGATGTTTTCTCCTCCACAAGTCCCCGTGCTGGGCCCTGGGTGGCGCGCGTGGACGGTGAGGGCCTCCCTGGCCCTCTACGCCACGGGGGCCGACCAGATGTCCCTGAGTGCCCCTTGTCTGCTGGCGCTGGGGACCTGCTGGGGACAGGTGGCCGTGTCGAGTGTCGTGGGGGCAGGCGTGTTCAAGTGGCTCGGTCCCCGTCTTCCTGCGCGGTGTTTTTGATCACCTCATATCGTCATCTTCCGCCTGCAGGTTAGTACTGACACGCTGTCCTTCGGCGACTGTCGCTGGAGGGGTTGGGCCTCCGCACGCGGACAGGGTTCTGGGTTCCTGGGGATCCAGCGCCCTGCCCTGTTCCCTTTGAGCTGACCGCCTGGGCCCGCGCGCCGGCTCTAGGGCGTCGGAGTGTCCCGACGGTGGTGCCCGCCTCTCGCGTTGGTCTCTTGTCCCCTCGAGAGACGGCACCCGGGGGAGGGGGGGAGGTTTGCGGCAACCTTCCCCCTTACCCCGCTGGCTCTGTGCCGTTGCGTGTCAGGCGGTCCTCGTCTTTGGGTTGTGCTTGGGAGGCGGGGCTGGCGAGGCTGAAGCGGGCTCCTCCGATCGCTGTCCTCGCCGGCCTGACTGACCTCCCCCAACCCTCCCCGTCCTCGGGGCCTGATCGATGTGGTGACGTCGCGCTCTCCCGGGCCTTGAGCCGCGTGCCAGGCGAGGGACGGTCCATTCATGGTGAATGGTGGCCGCTCTTCTCGTTCTGCCCGCGGGCACCTCACCTCTCCTTCCCCGCCTGTGGGCGGTGCGTGGGAGGCGCGGGTGCGAGACTATCCGGCCCGACCGCGGTCGCCCCGCCCTCGGCCTCGTGGCGTTGGCGGGGGGTCGTGAGTCCTCTTGACGCAGCGGGCAGCCCTCGCTCGCCCTGTGTGGCTGTTGCCTGGCCGGGGTCCCCCCTGCCCGTGACGGACGGGTGCGGGGCCGTGCCGCCCGCCCGGTCGCGCGCCCCGTTTGGCGCGCGGCTGCTGGGTCTGTGTGGCCCTTTTGTGGTGCCCCCGGAGCGCACCGGGTTGTTCTCCAAGGTGCCCGAAACCGAGCGGTGGTTGTCGTCCTCGTTCCCGGCGTCCCCCTCTGGTCGCCGCTGCAGCGTCTGCTGCGTTGGGTACACCCTCGAGCAGCGTGCTTGGGGTTGGGGGGGTCGAGGCGGGCAAGCCTAGAGGCATCCTCCTGCGCTGCGTGGGCGGGCGGGGGGCGTTGTCTCGGCGTCCCCACGATGTGTGCGTGGCGGACTTCGAAAGGCGAGCGCACGGCTTGTGCTCTTCCCACCCTGCCCGAGGGGGGGTGGTTGCACGGTCGTGT
>NW_027183237.1:0-37127 GCF_041146395.1 Eulemur rufifrons | reverse complement strand
CTGTTTGCACATGTGTCTTTCAGTCCTACACAGGATATTGTGCACCGACTTTATCCATTTGAGTCTATGCCCTTCTACAACTATGTGTTTAAGGCCTAACTCACTTCCTGTTTGTCAATCTAGGTTATGACCTCTGACTGCAGAGTGTTCTGTGCCTAGCCCTGTGCCTAGCCCGTCTGGCTAACCCCCCCTTCACTTGTCACTCCCGATAATGTTGTGTGTTCACATGGGCGTGCCTGTGGATGATACTTGTTCCTTCTGTGTTAAACACTCACTAAAATGTGTGTTCCACGACCTCAGGGACTTGCTTATACTCACTGCTCTTCCCTTAGCTCTTAGGGCAGCACCAGCCATGGAGAGGGCCTTCAGCAACGCTGAGTCATTGAATGAGTGCGCCGTGAAGGCAGGGTCGTTTCAATGTTGATCCAGTGTTGACTGTTGCTCGCCAGATGCTGCCCTGTCCTCTAAGAGCTCGGCGTTGTAACACAGCTAACCTCGAGAGAAGTGGGAAAAGAAATCAACTGCTGATGCTACTACAGCACTGTGGATGTACTTCATGCCACTGAACTCTATACTTGAAAATGGTACACGGTTACTTTCATCTCATGTGTATGTTACCATGATAAAAGCTACATTACTGAATGATCCACCAGCCGCTGATTCAGAAATGGAAATCCAAAGAGAATAAAAAGGTCACAGTGGCCAAAGTCCATTATGACATGAGTCAATACCATAGCTCATGGACATCCAAATGCCATGGTCAAAATTAGACCTACTCAAGCAGAAGAAGTCGCTGCCAGTAGAATGTGGTTAGCCTGTAAGGCTACGAGCGTTAAGTCTGGCCTCAAATGCGAAGAAACCATAAATAACAACGAGTAGACATTTTTTTTTCCCTTTTCCTTTTTTTTCCTTTTTCTCGAGACGGGGCGTGATCTTTGCTCACTTGCATGCAGCCTTGAACACCTGAGCTCAAATAATCCTCCTGCTTCAGCATCCTGAGTACCCACGGGTGTGCACCCCTGCAACCCACTACACCATTAGATAGTTTCAAAAGGAGTTCCTCTAGCTAGACTGGAGGAGGGATCTGCAGAAGTGGGCAAAGTATGGCCCTCGGGACAAATGTAGCCCCAGGCCTGTTGTGGTGTGGCCTGTGAGCTAAGAATAGTATTCCCATGTGCAATTGGTTGAAAGAAAATCCAGAGAAGAATACTATTTCATGACACGTGGAAAGAAAGGAAATTGAAACGTCAGTGCCCTTCCCTGACTTTCACGGGCACGTAGCCACACCCATTCATTTAGGGACCCCGTAGGGCTGCTTTGCAGCTAGAACGACAGAGGTGAGTAACAGCCACTCAGACGGTCTGGCCTGCAAAGCCAGAAATATTTACTCTGTGGCCCTTTGAGAGCACGTTTGCTGCTCTCTGCTCTGGGGACTGGACAGCAACTGCAGACACGAGTGGGCCACCCTGGAGCCTCAGGGTTCAAGCTCGGGGTCACCTTCTTGACCAAGCCCCGCTAAAGAGGGAGGCTCCTCAGAGAGAGACAATGCAGTCCCGTGCTCCACCCAACCGCAAGGCCAGGAGGTGACTGCCAGTGGAAGCCAGGGAGGACAAGGAATCTTGAGTCCCCAGGACCAGGGCTGCTGTGGGTGACACCTTCCCTGTGCCCTAAGCCCCACCCACGTTATCTGCCTCCTGTTTCGTCCCCTTTCTAAGCTTCTGTGGGTGCAATGAAAAACTAGAGAACACCTGACTGAGTGTGAAAGGATGCTGGCGAGCCACTGGTGCCTGCCGCCTCTGGTCTCCCCGCCTGGCCTCCCCTCCCCGCCAAGGCCCCGCCCCCACCCAACCCGAGGGGAGGGGCGGGCTGGCCAGGAGAGGGGGCGCCACGTGCAGGCTGCTGCCCGGGCACCTGCCCGTTGCTAGGGGCCTGACGTGTCACAAAGAGGGGAGGGGCAGCAGTGGGGACTGTGAGGCCGCTGGGCGCCTGTGGCCCTCACTCGCCCTGCAGCCAGCTCCGCTCCGCTGTGGTCCGCTGTGCTCGCTGGGTGCGGGATTCATTCCGCTTCCACACCCAACGCTTCGTGTTTTGGGCCCCTCCTGGTGGCCCGCCAGGCCTTGGTTGTGGCTGTGACAGCCAAAGCAGCCTTGTCGCCATGGCAGGGTCCAGGGCTGCCCCTCGGCTGCTCTTGGCGCTGCTCCTGGAGGAGCTGCTTAGGACTGTGGCCGCAAGGCCTGAAGACAGGAAACCAGGTCCTAATCCTCATGGTTTTCCATGGGAATTGGTCGGATGTGTAGCTGTGGCTTTTTGGGCTGCTCTGCTTTGTGTGTGGACAAGTTTTCCATGCGCTAGAAGCCGGCTTTCTGTGCGAAGACACACTAACCTGGCTAGGATGCTTTGTGAACTCACTAAAGAAAAAGGACAAATTCTTGAAAAATTTAGCCTCCTTCAAGAACAGTATGAAGACTTAGAGTCACCTTTGCCGGAATCCAGCTTTGGGAAGCAGTCCACAGAAGCACAAAGATTGGAGGCAACTTACAAGATGCTGAACAGGTCCCAATCTGAACTTCAGGATGAAATTCGACATCTAGCAAAAGAGATCAAACAAGAGAAATCCAAACATGCTCAACAAGATGACTTGCTGGCAGATATTGCCAAGAGAATACGGTCCCTCGAAGAGGAATCGCAATCTCTCAAGGCACAAGTAGCTGGAGCCAAAACAACTGTCCACACCTTTCAAATGAACGCAGAACTGCTTACGATGGCCGTAAAAGTCGCTTCGGATGAAAATGCCCAGCCGCAGGAACTCCAGAAACAGCTTGCACCAGAAGCTGAAGCATGGAAAGAACGAGGGAATGAACTAAAGAAACGGAAAGTGAGATTGCAGGACTCCGAAGGCCGTGCACGCCAAGTTCTAAATGAGGAAGAAAATCCCAGCAAGTCTCCGTGTCATCGCTTGCTCAAGCCGAAAGCCCGCGCTGCCGTGCTCGGGGAAGACACAGTGGATGGGGAGAACTTGGAGTCAGAGAGGGAGAGCGAATCGGACAATGACGGCCACTTCCATCATCGGCCAAGAGGAGCTCTGCAGAAACTGCTTCCTGCTGCCGAGCTGAATGCTTCTTGCAGAGCCCTAGAAAGGGAGAGAAGCCGCATTTACACTCAGTTATCTCAAGTCGAGAAAACACAGGAAGCACTTGCAGAGCGTGTTAAAACGCTTCGGACCCAACAAGCATCTTTGGAGGCAGAAAATACACAGTTGCAAAGTGAGAAGCAACAACTTCAACAGAAGCTTGAAGGAATGACTCAACTGTATCAAGAAAATACACGGAAACTCCACAGGAAATTAACAGCCCAGGAAAATGACCGGGTAGAGAAAGAAGAGAAACTGTCCAAAGTAGATGGAGACATCAGCCGTGCAGCTCAAGAGTTGGAGACCTACAGAGAGCGAGTCGCAGATCTTGAAGAACACTCGGAGAGAATCGTTCATTTTTATCAGGGGAAGATTCTCTCCTATGAGAAAAAAGCACGTGATAATTGGTTGGCAGCTCAGGCGGCTGAAAGAACACTCAATGATTTAAGGAAAGGAAATTCTCACCACCGACAAAAATTAGCTGAGACAGAGTTTCAATCTGCACTTCTACGAAAAGATCCTCGTGCACTCCATGTTCCAAATAGAGCATTTGGCAGAGGGCATGCCCCCCGTGGTCCCTCACCATGGGGCCGGCCTTCCTCTGCAAGGAGAGCTTTTGTCTCTCCTCCAACTTGGTGGCGGGGCCCACCACGCACACTCTCACCTGTGCTTGAGGAGGAGGAGGAGGAGGGGGAGGCGGCGGCGGCGGCGGCGGCGGCTCAAGAGGCCCAGGAAATCCATCCTCTGGACCATCAGATTACCAAGGAGACACGAGAATCCAACTGGGAGAGGTTAACTGAGCCTCACAGGGCACCTTCTGCCCCTGGGCACCTCCTGTCACCTCCAGGGGAACAGGCAGGTAGGATGGGGATTCCTCCCCGTCCGGCTCGTCCTCCCCAAAGGCAAGACAGACTTTATCCTCATTCTAGTAGACAGTCGGCACTAGCACAAGTCAGAAGCTTTAACATGCCTTCTCTGTATAAAATGGATGCGCCAGTGTCTTTAGAGATGGAAGTCAGTAGAAGTGATACCAAAGATGATCTCGGTCACTTAAATGGGCCCAATTCACCTCTCCCTGCCAATAGGAGAGCAACTGGCCCTGGCTTTGCTCCTGCACCTCTTCCTGCACAGACGGGACCATTGTTTCCACTGGATGCCAGGGGCCCATTCCTGAGAAGACAGCCTCCGTTTCCTCCCCCTCCCCCAGGAAACACGTACGGAGCTCCTCGACATTATTTTCCACCAAGAGCTTTCCCGGCCCACCGCGTCTTGCACTGGCAATGAGAAATGTCTATTCACCGAGGCGGTCTCCTCCTTATATTCCCCCAAGAGCTGCATTTTTCTCCCCACCCCTACATGCTCAAAGTAGAAAAGACTTCTCTTTAGGGTTGATGCCACCTTCAAACAAGCCTGTCAATGAACTTCGAGAACTACAACAAGAAGCCTGACAGTACTTTTGCTCCCTTCACAAGGAATGTTGACCTATCTCCCATTTCACTTTACGTTCCTGCTGTTACTTATGTGATTCTACTGTTGCTTGAATTAAAGCTTAATGCAATTATAAATTTCACTTACACTTTTGTAGTATTTTGTACGTCAAGATGATCTGAATATGAAAAAAGGGTATGTTGCCCAGTGTCCAGAGCCCTCCAGGGGAAAAAAAAAAAAAAAAAAAAAGACTCCTGGACATGAAAACTCAGCAACCACCTAGAATAAGATCACAGGACCACACATGTCCATAAGCACACACATACATACACACACACACACACACACACACACACGGGCACGCATGCTCTCTTCCTGGTGTTTTGACTCAATCACTTATGTGATTCCATGTCCAATTTCTACAAAAAGGAAGCTGTCCTGAACGCAGTACATCAAAAAATAGACACAGGCCATTCAATAGCTCCCCGGAGAAGAGATCAACAGGGCAGTGTTGGGTTTCCTCTTGTTCTTGCACTGTGAGAACATGCCGGGGGGAGGTTGGTACTAGAGCCTTCTCCAGGCCCAGACCCTGGGAACTGACAATCAAGGGTCGGCTTTGTTGTGTTTCAAAAGTGAAAGCCCCAGGGGTCATTGAGCAGAGGTTGCCAGTAGTCTGCCTGTAGCTCACTCAGCCACGTTCTGAACACGCAGAACGTGTTCTGGCACTCAGTTCCTTTGACAAGTGGTTTATGGGAGCAAAAGAGAAGACCGCTAATAACTGTGCATTTCCAAGAACACGCTGTGGTCCTGGCCCCGAGATCGGTGCTTCCCATGTGCCCGCTCACGGAATCCTCACAACCACCCTGTGAAATGCTTAGTGTTCTCATTCCCTCTTCCCAGATGGGGAAGCTGAGCTTTGGAGAGAGAAAGCAACCCGCCCAGAGGTCACATATGCGGGGGGTCATGGAGCTGGAATGTGGAGCAGAGCTGTGTGGTCAAGCAGGAGGGGCTGCCTACCTCGTGCCGGCCCACCTTCTCTTGCCACCACGATCACCCCTGCTGCTCCCTGGCAGTGGCACGGCTGCAGGCCGTGCCGCCTTCAGACAGCTTCACAAGGCAGACGAAGCAGCTTGGAGGCTCCTGGGTAGCCCTAGTTTCAGAAGGCAGGAAAGAGGGAAAAGTACATTCATTTCTTCACTCTTGCCAACAAAACCTCCTCCCTTGCCCATTCTCTTTGGACCTCGGGTACCTTCCGCTAGATAATCTGACATTTCGGTTCCTGGCCCCCTCATCCAGCCAGGCAAAGACATTCCCTCCTTTTAGTCAGTGTTTTCCCCCTTTATCCCCTTCCACACTTCCATTCTCACCTCCGTGAGCTTGACACACCAGCATGTTTCCATACGTGTCCTTCGATGTGCTTTGACCTGAACCGCGTACGGCCTCTGTTTGCACATGTGTCTTTCAGTCCTACACAGGATATTGTGCACCGACTTTATCCATTTGATTCTATGCCCTTCTTACAACTATGTGTTTAAGGCCTACTCACTTCCTGTTTGTCAATCTAGGTTATGACCTCTGACTGCAGAGTGTTCTGTGCCTAGCCCTGTGCCTAGCCCTCTGCTACCCCCCTTCACTTGTCACTCCCCGATATGTGTGTGTGTTCACATGGGCGTGCCTGTGGATGATACTTGTTCCTTCTGTGTTAACACTCACTAAAATGTGTGTTCCACGACCTCAGGGACTTGCTTATACTCACTGCTCTTCCCTTAGCTCTTAGGGCAGCACCAGCCCATGAGAGGGCCTTCAGCAACGCTGAGTCAATGAATGAGTGCGCCGTGAAGGCAGGGTCGTTTCAATGTTGATCCAGTGTTGACTGTTGCTCGCCAGATGCTGCCCTGTCCTCTAAGAGCTCGGCGTTGTAACACAGCTAACCTCGAGAGAAGTGGGAAAAGAAATCAACTGCTGATGCTACTACAGCACTGTGGATGTACTTCATGCCACTGAACTCTATACTTGAAAATGGTACCACGGTTACTTTCATCTCATGTGTATGTTACCATGATAAAAGCTACATTACTGAATGTCCACCAGCCGCTGATTCAGAAATGGAAATCCAAAGAGAATAAAAAGGTCACAGTGGCCAAAGTCCATTATGACATGAGTCAATACCATAGCTCATGGACATCCAAATGCCATGGTCAAAATTAGACCTACTCAAGCAGAAGAAGTCGCTGCCAGTAGAATGTGGTTAGCCTGTAAGGCTACGAGCGTTAAGTCTGGCCTCAAATGCGAAGAAACCATAAATAACAACGAGTAGACATTTTTTTTTCCCTTTTCCTTTTTTTTCCTTTTTCTCGAGACGGGGCGTGATCTTTGCTCACTTGCATGCAGCCTTGAACACCTGAGCTCAAATAATCCTCCTGCTTCAGCATCCTGAGTACCCACGGGTGTGCACCCCTGCAACCCACTACACCATTAGATAGTTTCAAAAGGAGTTCCTCTAGCTAGACTGGAGGAGGGATCTGCAGAAGTGGGCAAAGTATGGCCCTCGGGACAAATGTAGCCCCAGGCCTGTTGTGGTGTGGCCTGTGAGCTAAGAATAGTATTCCCATGTGCAATTGGTTGAAAGAAAATCCAGAGAAGAATACTATTTCATGACACGTGGAAAGAAAGGAAATTGAAACGTCAGTGCCCTTCCCTGACTTTCACGGGCACGTAGCCACACCCATTCATTTAGGGACCCCGTAGGGCTGCTTTGCAGCTAGAACGACAGAGGTGAGTAACAGCCACTCAGACGGTCTGGCCTGCAAAGCCAGAAATATTTACTCTGTGGCCCTTTGAGAGCACGTTTGCTGCTCTCTGCTCTGGGGACTGGACAGCAACTGCAGACACGAGTGGGCCACCCTGGAGCCTCAGGGTTCAAGCTCGGGGTCACCTTCTTGACCAAGCCCCGCTAAAGAGGGAGGCTCCTCAGAGAGAGACAATGCAGTCCCGTGCTCCACCCAACCGCAAGGCCAGGAGGTGACTGCCAGTGGAAGCCAGGGAGGACAAGGAATCTTGAGTCCCCAGGACCAGGGCTGCTGTGGGTGACACCTTCCCTGTGCCCTAAGCCCCACCCACGTTATCTGCCTCCTGTTTCGTCCCCTTTCTAAGCTTCTGTGGGTGCAATGAAAAACTAGAGAACACCTGACTGAGTGTGAAAGGATGCTGGCGAGCCACTGGTGCCTGCCGCCTCTGGTCTCCCCGCCTGGCCTCCCCTCCCCGCCAAGGCCCCGCCCCCACCCAACCCGAGGGGAGGGGCGGGCTGGCCAGGAGAGGGGGCGCCACGTGCAGGCTGCTGCCCGGGCACCTGCCCGTTGCTAGGGGCCTGACGTGTCACAAAGAGGGGAGGGGCAGCAGTGGGGACTGTGAGGCCGCTGGGCGCCTGTGGCCCTCACTCGCCCTGCAGCCAGCTCCGCTCCGCTGTGGTCCGCTGTGCTCGCTGGGTGCGGGATTCATTCCGCTTCCACACCCAACGCTTCGTGTTTTGGGCCCCTCCTGGTGGCCCGCCAGGCCTTGGTTGTGGCTGTGACAGCCAAAGCAGCCTTGTCGCCATGGCAGGGTCCAGGGCTGCCCCTCGGCTGCTCTTGGCGCTGCTCCTGGAGGAGCTGCTTAGGACTGTGGCCGCAAGGCCTGAAGACAGGAAACCAGGTCCTAATCCTCATGGTTTTCCATGGGAATTGGTCGGATGTGTAGCTGTGGCTTTTTGGGCTGCTCTGCTTTGTGTGTGGACAAGTTTTCCATGCGCTAGAAGCCGGCTTTCTGTGCGAAGACACACTAACCTGGCTAGGATGCTTTGTGAACTCACTAAAGAAAAAGGACAAATTCTTGAAAAATTTAGCCTCCTTCAAGAACAGTATGAAGACTTAGAGTCACCTTTGCCGGAATCCAGCTTTGGGAAGCAGTCCACAGAAGCACAAAGATTGGAGGCAACTTACAAGATGCTCAACAGGTCCCAATCTGAACTTCAGGATGAAATTCGACATCTAGCAAAAGAGATCAAACAAGAGAAATCCAAACATGCTCAACAAGATGACTTGCTGGCAGATATTGCCAAGAGAATACGGTCCCTCGAAGAGGAATCGCAATCTCTCAAGGCACAAGTAGCTGGAGCCAAAACAACTGTCCACACCTTTCAAATGAACGCAGAACTGCTTACGATGGCCGTAAAAGTCGCTTCGGATGAAAATGCCCAGCCGCAGGAACTCCAGAAACAGCTTGCACCAGAAGCTGAAGCATGGAAAGAACGAGGGAATGAACTAAAGAAACGGAAAGTGAGATTGCAGGACTCCGAAGGCCGTGCACGCCAAGTTCTAAATGAGGAAGAAAATCCCAGCAAGTCTCCGTGTCATCGCTTGCTCAAGCCGAAAGCCCGCGCTGCCGTGCTCGGGGAAGACACAGTGGATGGGGAGAACTTGGAGTCAGAGAGGGAGAGCGAATCGGACAATGACGGCCACTTCCATCATCGGCCAAGAGGAGCTCTGCAGAAACTGCTTCCTGCTGCCGAGCTGAATGCTTCTTGCAGAGCCCTAGAAAGGGAGAGAAGCCGCATTTACACTCAGTTATCTCAAGTCGAGAAAACACAGGAAGCACTTGCAGAGCGTGTTAAAACGCTTCGGACCCAACAAGCATCTTTGGAGGCAGAAAATACACAGTTGCAAAGTGAGAAGCAACAACTTCAACAGAAGCTTGAAGGAATGACTCAACTGTATCAAGAAAATACACGGAAACTCCACAGGAAATTAACAGCCCAGGAAAATGACCGGGTAGAGAAAGAAGAGAAACTGTCCAAAGTAGATGGAGACATCAGCCGTGCAGCTCAAGAGTTGGAGACCTACAGAGAGCGAGTCGCAGATCTTGAAGAACACTCGGAGAGAATCGTTCATTTTTATCAGGGGAAGATTCTCTCCTATGAGAAAAAAGCACGTGATAATTGGTTGGCAGCTCAGGCGGCTGAAAGAACACTCAATGATTTAAGGAAAGGAAATTCTCACCACCGACAAAAATTAGCTGAGACAGAGTTTCAATCTGCACTTCTACGAAAAGATCCTCGTGCACTCCATGTTCCAAATAGAGCATTTGGCAGAGGGCATGCCCCCCGTGGTCCCTCACCATGGGGCCGGCCTTCCTCTGCAAGGAGAGCTTTTGTCTCTCCTCCAACTTGGTGGCGGGGCCCACCACGCACACTCTCACCTGTGCTTGAGGAGGAGGAGGAGGAGGGGGAGGCGGCGGCGGCGGCGGCGGCGGCTCAAGAGGCCCAGGAAATCCATCCTCTGGACCATCAGATTACCAAGGAGACACGAGAATCCAACTGGGAGAGGTTAACTGAGCCTCACAGGGCACCTTCTGCCCCTGGGCACCTCCTGTCACCTCCAGGGGAACAGGCAGGTAGGATGGGGATTCCTCCCCGTCCGGCTCGTCCTCCCCAAAGGCAAGACAGACTTTATCCTCATTCTAGTAGACAGTCGGCACTAGCACAAGTCAGAAGCTTTAACATGCCTTCTCTGTATAAAATGGATGCGCCAGTGTCTTTAGAGATGGAAGTCAGTAGAAGTGATACCAAAGATGATCTCGGTCACTTAAATGGGCCCAATTCACCTCTCCCTGCCAATAGGAGAGCAACTGGCCCTGGCTTTGCTCCTGCACCTCTTCCTGCACAGACGGGACCATTGTTTCCACTGGATGCCAGGGGCCCATTCCTGAGAAGACAGCCTCCGTTTCCTCCCCCTCCCCCAGGAAACACGTACGGAGCTCCTCGACATTATTTTCCACCAAGAGCTTTCCCGGCCCACCGCGTCTTGCACTGGCAATGAGAAATGTCTATTCACCGAGGCGGTCTCCTCCTTATATTCCCCCAAGAGCTGCATTTTTCTCCCCACCCCTACATGCTCAAAGTAGAAAAGACTTCTCTTTAGGGTTGATGCCACCTTCAAACAAGCCTGTCAATGAACTTCGAGAACTACAACAAGAAGCCTGACAGTACTTTTGCTCCCTTCACAAGGAATGTTGACCTATCTCCCATTTCACTTTACGTTCCTGCTGTTACTTATGTGATTCTACTGTTGCTTGAATTAAAGCTTAATGCAATTATAAATTTCACTTACACTTTTGTAGTATTTTGTACGTCAAGATGATCTGAATATGAAAAAAGGGTATGTTGCCCAGTGTCCAGAGCCCTCCAGGGGAAAAAAAAAAAAAAAAAAAAAGACTCCTGGACATGAAAACTCAGCAACCACCTAGAATAAGATCACAGGACCACACATGTCCATAAGCACACACATACATACACACACACACACACACACACACACACGGGCACGCATGCTCTCTTCCTGGTGTTTTGACTCAATCACTTATGTGATTCCATGTCCAATTTCTACAAAAAGGAAGCTGTCCTGAACGCAGTACATCAAAAAATAGACACAGGCCATTCAATAGCTCCCCGGAGAAGAGATCAACAGGGCAGTGTTGGGTTTCCTCTTGTTCTTGCACTGTGAGAACATGCCGGGGGGAGGTTGGTACTAGAGCCTTCTCCAGGCCCAGACCCTGGGAACTGACAATCAAGGGTCGGCTTTGTTGTGTTTCAAAAGTGAAAGCCCCAGGGGTCATTGAGCAGAGGTTGCCAGTAGTCTGCCTGTAGCTCACTCAGCCACGTTCTGAACACGCAGAACGTGTTCTGGCACTCAGTTCCTTTGACAAGTGGTTTATGGGAGCAAAAGAGAAGACCGCTAATAACTGTGCATTTCCAAGAACACGCTGTGGTCCTGGCCCCGAGATCGGTGCTTCCCATGTGCCCGCTCACGGAATCCTCACAACCACCCTGTGAAATGCTTAGTGTTCTCATTCCCTCTTCCCAGATGGGGAAGCTGAGCTTTGGAGAGAGAAAGCAACCCGCCCAGAGGTCACATATGCGGGGGGTCATGGAGCTGGAATGTGGAGCAGAGCTGTGTGGTCAAGCAGGAGGGGCTGCCTACCTCGTGCCGGCCCACCTTCTCTTGCCACCACGATCACCCCTGCTGCTCCCTGGCAGTGGCACGGCTGCAGGCCGTGCCGCCTTCAGACAGCTTCACAAGGCAGACGAAGCAGCTTGGAGGCTCCTGGGTAGCCCTAGTTTCAGAAGGCAGGAAAGAGGGAAAAGTACATTCATTTCTTCACTCTTGCCAACAAAACCTCCTCCCTTGCCCATTCTCTTTGGACCTCGGGTACCTTCCGCTAGATAATCTGACATTTCGGTTCCTGGCCCCCTCATCCAGCCAGGCAAAGACATTCCCTCCTTTTAGTCAGTGTTTTCCCCCTTTATCCCCTTCCACACTTCCATTCTCACCTCCGTGAGCTTGACACACCAGCATGTTTCCATACGTGTCCTTCGATGTGCTTTGACCTGAACCGCGTACGGCCTCTGTTTGCACATGTGTCTTTCAGTCCTACACAGGATATTGTGCACCGACTTTATCCATTTGATTCTATGCCCTTCTTACAACTATGTGTTTAAGGCCTACTCACTTCCTGTTTGTCAATCTAGGTTATGACCTCTGACTGCAGAGTGTTCTGTGCCTAGCCCTGTGCCTAGCCCTCTGCTACCCCCCTTCACTTGTCACTCCCCGATATGTGTGTGTGTTCACATGGGCGTGCCTGTGGATGATACTTGTTCCTTCTGTGTTAACACTCACTAAAATGTGTGTTCCACGACCTCAGGGACTTGCTTATACTCACTGCTCTTCCCTTAGCTCTTAGGGCAGCACCAGCCCATGAGAGGGCCTTCAGCAACGCTGAGTCAATGAATGAGTGCGCCGTGAAGGCAGGGTCGTTTCAATGTTGATCCAGTGTTGACTGTTGCTCGCCAGATGCTGCCCTGTCCTCTAAGAGCTCGGCGTTGTAACACAGCTAACCTCGAGAGAAGTGGGAAAAGAAATCAACTGCTGATGCTACTACAGCACTGTGGATGTACTTCATGCCACTGAACTCTATACTTGAAAATGGTACCACGGTTACTTTCATCTCATGTGTATGTTACCATGATAAAAGCTACATTACTGAATGTCCACCAGCCGCTGATTCAGAAATGGAAATCCAAAGAGAATAAAAAGGTCACAGTGGCCAAAGTCCATTATGACATGAGTCAATACCATAGCTCATGGACATCCAAATGCCATGGTCAAAATTAGACCTACTCAAGCAGAAGAAGTCGCTGCCAGTAGAATGTGGTTAGCCTGTAAGGCTACGAGCGTTAAGTCTGGCCTCAAATGCGAAGAAACCATAAATAACAACGAGTAGACATTTTTTTTTCCCTTTTCCTTTTTTTTCCTTTTTCTCGAGACGGGGCGTGATCTTTGCTCACTTGCATGCAGCCTTGAACACCTGAGCTCAAATAATCCTCCTGCTTCAGCATCCTGAGTACCCACGGGTGTGCACCCCTGCAACCCACTACACCATTAGATAGTTTCAAAAGGAGTTCCTCTAGCTAGACTGGAGGAGGGATCTGCAGAAGTGGGCAAAGTATGGCCCTCGGGACAAATGTAGCCCCAGGCCTGTTGTGGTGTGGCCTGTGAGCTAAGAATAGTATTCCCATGTGCAATTGGTTGAAAGAAAATCCAGAGAAGAATACTATTTCATGACACGTGGAAAGAAAGGAAATTGAAACGTCAGTGCCCTTCCCTGACTTTCACGGGCACGTAGCCACACCCATTCATTTAGGGACCCCGTAGGGCTGCTTTGCAGCTAGAACGACAGAGGTGAGTAACAGCCACTCAGACGGTCTGGCCTGCAAAGCCAGAAATATTTACTCTGTGGCCCTTTGAGAGCACGTTTGCTGCTCTCTGCTCTGGGGACTGGACAGCAACTGCAGACACGAGTGGGCCACCCTGGAGCCTCAGGGTTCAAGCTCGGGGTCACCTTCTTGACCAAGCCCCGCTAAAGAGGGAGGCTCCTCAGAGAGAGACAATGCAGTCCCGTGCTCCACCCAACCGCAAGGCCAGGAGGTGACTGCCAGTGGAAGCCAGGGAGGACAAGGGATCTCGAGTCCCCAGGACCAGGGCTGCTGTGGGTGACACCTTCCCTGTGCCCTAAGCCCCACCCACGTTATCTGCCTCCTGTTTCGTCCCCTTTCTAAGCTTCTGTGGGTGCAATGAAAAACTAGAGAACACCTGACTGAGTGTGAAAGGATGCTGGCGAGCCACTGGTGCCTGCCGCCTCTGGTCTCCCCGCCTGGCCTCCCCTCCCCGCCAAGGCCCCGCCCCCACCCAACCCGAGGGGAGGGGCGGGCTGGCCAGGAGAGGGGGCGCCACGTGCAGGCTGCTGCCCGGGCACCTGCCCGTTGCTAGGGGCCTGACGTGTCACAAAGAGGGGAGGGGCAGCAGTGGGGACTGTGAGGCCGCTGGGCGCCTGTGGCCCTCACTCGCCCTGCAGCCAGCTCCGCTCCGCTGTGGTCCGCTGTGCTCGCTGGGTGCGGGATTCATTCCGCTTCCACACCCAACGCTTCGTGTTTTGGGCCCCTCCTGGTGGCCCGCCAGGCCTTGGTTGTGGCTGTGACAGCCAAAGCAGCCTTGTCGCCATGGCAGGGTCCAGGGCTGCCCCTCGGCTGCTCTTGGCGCTGCTCCTGGAAGAGCTGCTCAGGACTGTGGCCGCAAGGCCTGAAGACAGGAAACCAGGTCCTAATCCTCATGGTTTTCCATGGGAATTGGTCGGATGTGTAGCTGTGGCTTTTTGGGCTGCTCTGCTTTGTGTGTGGACAAGTTTTCCATGCGCTAGAAGCCGGCTTTCTGTGCGAAGACACACTAACCTGGCTAGGATGCTTTGTGAACTCACTAAAGAAAAAGGACAAATTCTTGAAAAATTTAGCCTCCTTCAAGAACAGTATGAAGACTTAGAGTCACCTTTGCCGGAATCCAGCTTTGGGAAGCAGTCCACAGAAGCACAAAGATTGGAGGCAACTTACAAGATGCTCAACAGGTCCCAATCTGAACTTCAGGATGAAATTCGACATCTAGCAAAAGAGATCAAACAAGAGAAATCCAAACATGCTCAACAAGATGACTTGCTGGCAGATATTGCCAAGAGAATACGGTCCCTCGAAGAGGAATCGCAATCTCTCAAGGCACAAGTAGCTGGAGCCAAAACAACTGTCCACACCTTTCAAATGAACGCAGAACTGCTTACGATGGCCGTAAAAGTCGCTTCGGATGAAAATGCCCAGCCGCAGGAACTCCAGAAACAGCTTGCACCAGAAGCTGAAGCATGGAAAGAACGAGGGAATGAACTAAAGAAACGGAAAGTGAGATTGCAGGACTCCGAAGGCCGTGCACGCCAAGTTCTAAATGAGGAAGAAAATCCCAGCAAGTCTCCGTGTCATCGCTTGCTCAAGCCGAAAGCCCGCGCTGCCGTGCTCGGGGAAGACACAGTGGATGGGGAGAACTTGGAGTCAGAGAGGGAGAGCGAATCGGACAATGACGGCCACTTCCATCATCGGCCAAGAGGAGCTCTGCAGAAACTGCTTCCTGCTGCCGAGCTGAATGCTTCTTGCAGAGCCCTAGAAAGGGAGAGAAGCCGCATTTACACTCAGTTATCTCAAGTCGAGAAAACACAGGAAGCACTTGCAGAGCGTGTTAAAACGCTTCGGACCCAACAAGCATCTTTGGAGGCAGAAAATACACAGTTGCAAAGTGAGAAGCAACAACTTCAACAGAAGCTTGAAGGAATGACTCAACTGTATCAAGAAAATACACGGAAACTCCACAGGAAATTAACAGCCCAGGAAAATGACCGGGTAGAGAAAGAAGAGAAACTGTCCAAAGTAGATGGAGACATCAGCCGTGCAGCTCAAGAGTTGGAGACCTACAGAGAGCGAGTCGCAGATCTTGAAGAACACTCGGAGAGAATCGTTCATTTTTATCAGGGGAAGATTCTCTCCTATGAGAAAAAAGCACGTGATAATTGGTTGGCAGCTCAGGCGGCTGAAAGAACACTCAATGATTTAAGGAAAGGAAATTCTCACCACCGACAAAAATTAGCTGAGACAGAGTTTCAATCTGCACTTCTACGAAAAGATCCTCGTGCACTCCATGTTCCAAATAGAGCATTTGGCAGAGGGCATGCCCCCCGTGGTCCCTCACCATGGGGCCGGCCTTCCTCTGCAAGGAGAGCTTTTGTCTCTCCTCCAACTTGGTGGCGGGGCCCACCACGCACACTCTCACCTGTGCTTGAGGAGGAGGAGGAGGAGGGGGAGGCGGCGGCGGCGGCGGCGGCGGCTCAAGAGGCCCAGGAAATCCATCCTCTGGACCATCAGATTACCAAGGAGACACGAGAATCCAACTGGGAGAGGTTAACTGAGCCTCACAGGGCACCTTCTGCCCCTGGGCACCTCCTGTCACCTCCAGGGGAACAGGCAGGTAGGATGGGGATTCCTCCCCGTCCGGCTCGTCCTCCCCAAAGGCAAGACAGACTTTATCCTCATTCTAGTAGACAGTCGGCACTAGCACAAGTCAGAAGCTTTAACATGCCTTCTCTGTATAAAATGGATGCGCCAGTGTCTTTAGAGATGGAAGTCAGTAGAAGTGATACCAAAGATGATCTCGGTCACTTAAATGGGCCCAATTCACCTCTCCCTGCCAATAGGAGAGCAACTGGCCCTGGCTTTGCTCCTGCACCTCTTCCTGCACAGACGGGACCATTGTTTCCACTGGATGCCAGGGGCCCATTCCTGAGAAGACAGCCTCCGTTTCCTCCCCCTCCCCCAGGAAACACGTACGGAGCTCCTCGACATTATTTTCCACCAAGAGCTTTCCCGGCCCACCGCGTCTTGCACTGGCAATGAGAAATGTCTATTCACCGAGGCGGTCTCCTCCTTATATTCCCCCAAGAGCTGCATTTTTCTCCCCACCCCTACATGCTCAAAGTAGAAAAGACTTCTCTTTAGGGTTGATGCCACCTTCAAACAAGCCTGTCAATGAACTTCGAGAACTACAACAAGAAGCCTGACAGTACTTTTGCTCCCTTCACAAGGAATGTTGACCTATCTCCCATTTCACTTTACGTTCCTGCTGTTACTTATGTGATTCTACTGTTGCTTGAATTAAAGCTTAATGCAATTATAAATTTCACTTACACTTTTGTAGTATTTTGTACGTCAAGATGATCTGAATATGAAAAAAGGGTATGTTGCCCAGTGTCCAGAGCCCTCCAGGGGAAAAAAAAAAAAAAAAAAAAAGACTCCTGGACATGAAAACTCAGCAACCACCTAGAATAAGATCACAGGACCACACATGTCCATAAGCACACACATACATACACACACACACACACACACACACACACGGGCACGCATGCTCTCTTCCTGGTGTTTTGACTCAATCACTTATGTGATTCCATGTCCAATTTCTACAAAAAGGAAGCTGTCCTGAACGCAGTACATCAAAAAATAGACACAGGCCATTCAATAGCTCCCCGGAGAAGAGATCAACAGGGCAGTGTTGGGTTTCCTCTTGTTCTTGCACTGTGAGAACATGCCGGGGGGAGGTTGGTACTAGAGCCTTCTCCAGGCCCAGACCCTGGGAACTGACAATCAAGGGTCGGCTTTGTTGTGTTTCAAAAGTGAAAGCCCCAGGGGTCATTGAGCAGAGGTTGCCAGTAGTCTGCCTGTAGCTCACTCAGCCACGTTCTGAACACGCAGAACGTGTTCTGGCACTCAGTTCCTTTGACAAGTGGTTTATGGGAGCAAAAGAGAAGACCGCTAATAACTGTGCATTTCCAAGAACACGCTGTGGTCCTGGCCCCGAGATCGGTGCTTCCCATGTGCCCGCTCACGGAATCCTCACAACCACCCTGTGAAATGCTTAGTGTTCTCATTCCCTCTTCCCAGATGGGGAAGCTGAGCTTTGGAGAGAGAAAGCAACCCGCCCAGAGGTCACATATGCGGGGGGTCATGGAGCTGGAATGTGGAGCAGAGCTGTGTGGTCAAGCAGGAGGGGCTGCCTACCTCGTGCCGGCCCACCTTCTCTTGCCACCACGATCACCCCTGCTGCTCCCTGGCAGTGGCACGGCTGCAGGCCGTGCCGCCTTCAGACAGCTTCACAAGGCAGACGAAGCAGCTTGGAGGCTCCTGGGTAGCCCTAGTTTCAGAAGGCAGGAAAGAGGGAAAAGTACATTCATTTCTTCACTCTTGCCAACAAAACCTCCTCCCTTGCCCATTCTCTTTGGACCTCGGGTACCTTCCGCTAGATAATCTGACATTTCGGTTCCTGGCCCCCTCATCCAGCCAGGCAAAGACATTCCCTCCTTTTAGTCAGTGTTTTCCCCCTTTATCCCCTTCCACACTTCCATTCTCACCTCCGTGAGCTTGACACACCAGCATGTTTCCATACGTGTCCTTCGATGTGCTTTGACCTGAACCGCGTACGGCCTCTGTTTGCACATGTGTCTTTCAGTCCTACACAGGATATTGTGCACCGACTTTATCCATTTGATTCTATGCCCTTCTTACAACTATGTGTTTAAGGCCTACTCACTTCCTGTTTGTCAATCTAGGTTATGACCTCTGACTGCAGAGTGTTCTGTGCCTAGCCCTGTGCCTAGCCCTCTGCTACCCCCCTTCACTTGTCACTCCCCGATATGTGTGTGTGTTCACATGGGCGTGCCTGTGGATGATACTTGTTCCTTCTGTGTTAACACTCACTAAAATGTGTGTTCCACGACCTCAGGGACTTGCTTATACTCACTGCTCTTCCCTTAGCTCTTAGGGCAGCACCAGCCCATGAGAGGGCCTTCAGCAACGCTGAGTCAATGAATGAGTGCGCCGTGAAGGCAGGGTCGTTTCAATGTTGATCCAGTGTTGACTGTTGCTCGCCAGATGCTGCCCTGTCCTCTAAGAGCTCGGCGTTGTAACACAGCTAACCTCGAGAGAAGTGGGAAAAGAAATCAACTGCTGATGCTACTACAGCACTGTGGATGTACTTCATGCCACTGAACTCTATACTTGAAAATGGTACCACGGTTACTTTCATCTCATGTGTATGTTACCATGATAAAAGCTACATTACTGAATGTCCACCAGCCGCTGATTCAGAAATGGAAATCCAAAGAGAATAAAAAGGTCACAGTGGCCAAAGTCCATTATGACATGAGTCAATACCATAGCTCATGGACATCCAAATGCCATGGTCAAAATTAGACCTACTCAAGCAGAAGAAGTCGCTGCCAGTAGAATGTGGTTAGCCTGTAAGGCTACGAGCGTTAAGTCTGGCCTCAAATGCGAAGAAACCATAAATAACAACGAGTAGACATTTTTTTTTCCCTTTTCCTTTTTTTTCCTTTTTCTCGAGACGGGGCGTGATCTTTGCTCACTTGCATGCAGCCTTGAACACCTGAGCTCAAATAATCCTCCTGCTTCAGCATCCTGAGTACCCACGGGTGTGCACCCCTGCAACCCACTACACCATTAGATAGTTTCAAAAGGAGTTCCTCTAGCTAGACTGGAGGAGGGATCTGCAGAAGTGGGCAAAGTATGGCCCTCGGGACAAATGTAGCCCCAGGCCTGTTGTGGTGTGGCCTGTGAGCTAAGAATAGTATTCCCATGTGCAATTGGTTGAAAGAAAATCCAGAGAAGAATACTATTTCATGACACGTGGAAAGAAAGGAAATTGAAACGTCAGTGCCCTTCCCTGACTTTCACGGGCACGTAGCCACACCCATTCATTTAGGGACCCCGTAGGGCTGCTTTGCAGCTAGAACGACAGAGGTGAGTAACAGCCACTCAGACGGTCTGGCCTGCAAAGCCAGAAATATTTACTCTGTGGCCCTTTGAGAGCACGTTTGCTGCTCTCTGCTCTGGGGACTGGACAGCAACTGCAGACACGAGTGGGCCACCCTGGAGCCTCAGGGTTCAAGCTCGGGGTCACCTTCTTGACCAAGCCCCGCTAAAGAGGGAGGCTCCTCAGAGAGAGACAATGCAGTCCCGTGCTCCACCCAACCGCAAGGCCAGGAGGTGACTGCCAGTGGAAGCCAGGGAGGACAAGGAATCTTGAGTCCCCAGGACCAGGGCTGCTGTGGGTGACACCTTCCCTGTGCCCTAAGCCCCACCCACGTTATCTGCCTCCTGTTTCGTCCCCTTTCTAAGCTTCTGTGGGTGCAATGAAAAACTAGAGAACACCTGACTGAGTGTGAAAGGATGCTGGCGAGCCACTGGTGCCTGCCGCCTCTGGTCTCCCCGCCTGGCCTCCCCTCCCCGCCAAGGCCCCGCCCCCACCCAACCCGAGGGGAGGGGCGGGCTGGCCAGGAGAGGGGGCGCCACGTGCAGGCTGCTGCCCGGGCACCTGCCCGTTGCTAGGGGCCTGACGTGTCACAAAGAGGGGAGGGGCAGCAGTGGGGACTGTGAGGCCGCTGGGCGCCTGTGGCCCTCACTCGCCCTGCAGCCAGCTCCGCTCCGCTGTGGTCCGCTGTGCTCGCTGGGTGCGGGATTCATTCCGCTTCCACACCCAACGCTTCGTGTTTTGGGCCCCTCCTGGTGGCCCGCCAGGCCTTGGTTGTGGCTGTGACAGCCAAAGCAGCCTTGTCGCCATGGCAGGGTCCAGGGCTGCCCCTCGGCTGCTCTTGGCGCTGCTCCTGGAAGAGCTGCTCAGGACTGTGGCCGCAAGGCCTGAAGACAGGAAACCAGGTCCTAATCCTCATGGTTTTCCATGGGAATTGGTCGGATGTGTAGCTGTGGCTTTTTGGGCTGCTCTGCTTTGTGTGTGGACAAGTTTTCCATGCGCTAGAAGCCGGCTTTCTGTGCGAAGACACACTAACCTGGCTAGGATGCTTTGTGAACTCACTAAAGAAAAAGGACAAATTCTTGAAAAATTTAGCCTCCTTCAAGAACAGTATGAAGACTTAGAGTCACCTTTGCCGGAATCCAGCTTTGGGAAGCAGTCCACAGAAGCACAAAGATTGGAGGCAACTTACAAGATGCTCAACAGGTCCCAATCTGAACTTCAGGATGAAATTCGACATCTAGCAAAAGAGATCAAACAAGAGAAATCCAAACATGCTCAACAAGATGACTTGCTGGCAGATATTGCCAAGAGAATACGGTCCCTCGAAGAGGAATCGCAATCTCTCAAGGCACAAGTAGCTGGAGCCAAAACAACTGTCCACACCTTTCAAATGAACGCAGAACTGCTTACGATGGCCGTAAAAGTCGCTTCGGATGAAAATGCCCAGCCGCAGGAACTCCAGAAACAGCTTGCACCAGAAGCTGAAGCATGGAAAGAACGAGGGAATGAACTAAAGAAACGGAAAGTGAGATTGCAGGACTCCGAAGGCCGTGCACGCCAAGTTCTAAATGAGGAAGAAAATCCCAGCAAGTCTCCGTGTCATCGCTTGCTCAAGCCGAAAGCCCGCGCTGCCGTGCTCGGGGAAGACACAGTGGATGGGGAGAACTTGGAGTCAGAGAGGGAGAGCGAATCGGACAATGACGGCCACTTCCATCATCGGCCAAGAGGAGCTCTGCAGAAACTGCTTCCTGCTGCCGAGCTGAATGCTTCTTGCAGAGCCCTAGAAAGGGAGAGAAGCCGCATTTACACTCAGTTATCTCAAGTCGAGAAAACACAGGAAGCACTTGCAGAGCGTGTTAAAACGCTTCGGACCCAACAAGCATCTTTGGAGGCAGAAAATACACAGTTGCAAAGTGAGAAGCAACAACTTCAACAGAAGCTTGAAGGAATGACTCAACTGTATCAAGAAAATACACGGAAACTCCACAGGAAATTAACAGCCCAGGAAAATGACCGGGTAGAGAAAGAAGAGAAACTGTCCAAAGTAGATGGAGACATCAGCCGTGCAGCTCAAGAGTTGGAGACCTACAGAGAGCGAGTCGCAGATCTTGAAGAACACTCGGAGAGAATCGTTCATTTTTATCAGGGGAAGATTCTCTCCTATGAGAAAAAAGCACGTGATAATTGGTTGGCAGCTCAGGCGGCTGAAAGAACACTCAATGATTTAAGGAAAGGAAATTCTCACCACCGACAAAAATTAGCTGAGACAGAGTTTCAATCTGCACTTCTACGAAAAGATCCTCGTGCACTCCATGTTCCAAATAGAGCATTTGGCAGAGGGCATGCCCCCCGTGGTCCCTCACCATGGGGCCGGCCTTCCTCTGCAAGGAGAGCTTTTGTCTCTCCTCCAACTTGGTGGCGGGGCCCACCACGCACACTCTCACCTGTGCTTGAGGAGGAGGAGGAGGAGGGGGAGGCGGCGGCGGCGGCGGCGGCGGCTCAAGAGGCCCAGGAAATCCATCCTCTGGACCATCAGATTACCAAGGAGACACGAGAATCCAACTGGGAGAGGTTAACTGAGCCTCACAGGGCACCTTCTGCCCCTGGGCAC
Source organism: Eulemur rufifrons (assembly GCF_041146395.1). Lineage (NCBI taxonomy): Eukaryota > Metazoa > Chordata > Mammalia > Primates > Lemuridae > Eulemur > Eulemur rufifrons. Next base: position 15,178 of record NW_027183237.1, on the reverse strand, counting down.
CTCCTGTCACCTCCAGGGGAACAGGCAGGTAGGATGGGGATTCCTCCCCGTCCGGCTCGTCCTCCCCAAAGGCAAGACAGACTTTATCCTCATTCTAGTAGACAGTCGGCACTAGCACAAGTCAGAAGCTTTAACATGCCTTCTCTGTATAAAATGGATGCACCAGTGTCTTTAGAGATGGAAGTCAGTAGAAGTGATACCAAAGATGATCTCGGTCACTTAAATGGGCCCAATTCACCTCTCCCTGCCAATAGGAGAGCAACTGGCCCTGGCTTTGCTCCTGCACCTCTTCCTGCACAGACGGGACCATTGTTTCCACTGGATGCCAGGGGCCCATTCCTGAGAAGACAGCCTCCGTTTCCTCCCCCTCCCCCAGGAAACACGTACGGAGCTCCTCGACATTATTTTCCACCAAGAGCTTTCCCGGCCCACCGCGTCTTGCACTGGCAATGAGAAATGTCTATTCACCGAGGCGGTCTCCTCCTTATATTCCCCCAAGAGCTGCATTTTTCTCCCCACCCCTACATGCTCAAAGTAGAAAAGACTTCTCTTTAGGGTTGATGCCACCTTCAAACAAGCCTGTCAATGAACTTCGAGAACTACAACAAGAAGCCTGACAGTACTTTTGCTCCCTTCACAAGGAATGTTGACCTATCTCCCATTTCACTTTACGTTCCTGCTGTTACTTATGTGATTCTACTGTTGCTTGAATTAAAGCTTAATGCAATTATAAATTTCACTTACACTTTTGTAGTATTTTGTACGTCAAGATGATCTGAATATGAAAAAAGGGTATGTTGCCCAGTGTCCAGAGCCCTCCAGGGGAAAAAAAAAAAAAAAAAAAAAGACTCCTGGACATGAAAACTCAGCAACCACCTAGAATAAGATCACAGGACCACACATGTCCATAAGCACACACATACATACACACACACACACACACACACACACACGGGCACGCATGCTCTCTTCCTGGTGTTTTGACTCAATCACTTATGTGATTCCATGTCCAATTTCTACAAAAAGGAAGCTGTCCTGAACGCAGTACATCAAAAAATAGACACAGGCCATTCAATAGCTCCCCGGAGAAGAGATCAACAGGGCAGTGTTGGGTTTCCTCTTGTTCTTGCACTGTGAGAACATGCCGGGGGGAGGTTGGTACTAGAGCCTTCTCCAGGCCCAGACCCTGGGAACTGACAATCAAGGGTCGGCTTTGTTGTGTTTCAAAAGTGAAAGCCCCAGGGGTCATTGAGCAGAGGTTGCCAGTAGTCTGCCTGTAGCTCACTCAGCCACGTTCTGAACACGCAGAACGTGTTCTGGCACTCAGTTCCTTTGACAAGTGGTTTATGGGAGCAAAAGAGAAGACCGCTAATAACTGTGCATTTCCAAGAACACGCTGTGGTCCTGGCCCCGAGATCGGTGCTTCCCATGTGCCCGCTCACGGAATCCTCACAACCACCCTGTGAAATGCTTAGTGTTCTCATTCCCTCTTCCCAGATGGGGAAGCTGAGCTTTGGAGAGAGAAAGCAACCCGCCCAGAGGTCACATATGCGGGGGGTCATGGAGCTGGAATGTGGAGCAGAGCTGTGTGGTCAAGCAGGAGGGGCTGCCTACCTCGTGCCGGCCCACCTTCTCTTGCCACCACGATCACCCCTGCTGCTCCCTGGCAGTGGCACGGCTGCAGGCCGTGCCGCCTTCAGACAGCTTCACAAGGCAGACGAAGCAGCTTGGAGGCTCCTGGGTAGCCCTAGTTTCAGAAGGCAGGAAAGAGGGAAAAGTACATTCATTTCTTCACTCTTGCCAACAAAACCTCCTCCCTTGCCCATTCTCTTTGGACCTCGGGTACCTTCCGCTAGATAATCTGACATTTCGGTTCCTGGCCCCCTCATCCAGCCAGGCAAAGACATTCCCTCCTTTTAGTCAGTGTTTTCCCCCTTTATCCCCTTCCACACTTCCATTCTCACCTCCGTGAGCTTGACACACCAGCATGTTTCCATACGTGTCCTTCGATGTGCTTTGACCTGAACCGCGTACGGCCTCTGTTTGCACATGTGTCTTTCAGTCCTACACAGGATATTGTGCACCGACTTTATCCATTTGATTCTATGCCCTTCTTACAACTATGTGTTTAAGGCCTACTCACTTCCTGTTTGTCAATCTAGGTTATGACCTCTGACTGCAGAGTGTTCTGTGCCTAGCCCTGTGCCTAGCCCTCTGCTACCCCCCTTCACTTGTCACTCCCCGATATGTGTGTGTGTTCACATGGGCGTGCCTGTGGATGATACTTGTTCCTTCTGTGTTAACACTCACTAAAATGTGTGTTCCACGACCTCAGGGACTTGCTTATACTCACTGCTCTTCCCTTAGCTCTTAGGGCAGCACCAGCCCATGAGAGGGCCTTCAGCAACGCTGAGTCAATGAATGAGTGCGCCGTGAAGGCAGGGTCGTTTCAATGTTGATCCAGTGTTGACTGTTGCTCGCCAGATGCTGCCCTGTCCTCTAAGAGCTCGGCGTTGTAACACAGCTAACCTCGAGAGAAGTGGGAAAAGAAATCAACTGCTGATGCTACTACAGCACTGTGGATGTACTTCATGCCACTGAACTCTATACTTGAAAATGGTACCACGGTTACTTTCATCTCATGTGTATGTTACCATGATAAAAGCTACATTACTGAATGTCCACCAGCCGCTGATTCAGAAATGGAAATCCAAAGAGAATAAAAAGGTCACAGTGGCCAAAGTCCATTATGACATGAGTCAATACCATAGCTCATGGACATCCAAATGCCATGGTCAAAATTAGACCTACTCAAGCAGAAGAAGTCGCTGCCAGTAGAATGTGGTTAGCCTGTAAGGCTACGAGCGTTAAGTCTGGCCTCAAATGCGAAGAAACCATAAATAACAACGAGTAGACATTTTTTTTTCCCTTTTCCTTTTTTTTCCTTTTTCTCGAGACGGGGCGTGATCTTTGCTCACTTGCATGCAGCCTTGAACACCTGAGCTCAAATAATCCTCCTGCTTCAGCATCCTGAGTACCCACGGGTGTGCACCCCTGCAACCCACTACACCATTAGATAGTTTCAAAAGGAGTTCCTCTAGCTAGACTGGAGGAGGGATCTGCAGAAGTGGGCAAAGTATGGCCCTCGGGACAAATGTAGCCCCAGGCCTGTTGTGGTGTGGCCTGTGAGCTAAGAATAGTATTCCCATGTGCAATTGGTTGAAAGAAAATCCAGAGAAGAATACTATTTCATGACACGTGGAAAGAAAGGAAATTGAAACGTCAGTGCCCTTCCCTGACTTTCACGGGCACGTAGCCACACCCATTCATTTAGGGATCCCGTAGGGCTGCTTTGCAGCTAGAACGACAGAGGTGAGTAACAGCCACTCAGAGGGTCTGGCCTGCAAAGCCAGAAATATTTACTCTGTGGCCCTTTGAGAGCACGTTTGCTGCTCTCTGCTCTGGGGACTGGACAGCAACTGCAGACACGAGTGGGCCACCCTGGAGCCTCAGGGTTCAAGCTCGGGGTCACCTTCTTGACCAAGCCCCGCTAAAGAGGGAGGCTCCTCAGAGAGAGACAATGCAGTCCCGTGCTCCACCCAACCGCAAGGCCAGGAGGTGACTGCCAGTGGAAGCCAGGGAGGACAAGGAATCTTGAGTCCCCAGGACCAGGGCTGCTGTGGGTGACACCTTCCCTGTGCCCTAAGCCCCACCCACGTTATCTGCCTCCTGTTTCGTCCCCTTTCTAAGCTTCTGTGGGTGCAATGAAAAACTAGAGAACACCTGACTGAGTGTGAAAGGATGCTGGCGAGCCACTGGTGCCTGCCGCCTCTGGTCTCCCCGCCTGGCCTCCCCTCCCCGCCAAGGCCCCGCCCCCACCCAACCCGAGGGGAGGGGCGGGCTGGCCAGGAGAGGGGGCGCCACGTGCAGGCTGCTGCCCGGGCACCTGCCCGTTGCTAGGGGCCTGACGTGTCACAAAGAGGGGAGGGGCAGCAGTGGGGACTGTGAGGCCGCTGGGCGCCTGTGGCCCTCACTCGCCCTGCAGCCAGCTCCGCTCCGCTGTGGTCCGCTGTGCTCGCTGGGTGCGGGATTCATTCCGCTTCCACACCCAACGCTTCGTGTTTTGGGCCCCTCCTGGTGGCCCGCCAGGCCTTGGTTGTGGCTGTGACAGCCAAAGCAGCCTTGTCGCCATGGCAGGGTCCAGGGCTGCCCCTCGGCTGCTCTTGGCGCTGCTCCTGGAAGAGCTGCTCAGGACTGTGGCCGCAAGGCCTGAAGACAGGAAACCAGGTCCTAATCCTCATGGTTTTCCATGGGAATTGGTCGGATGTGTAGCTGTGACTTTTTGGGCTGCTCTGCTTTGTGTGTGGACAAGTTTTCCATGCGCTAGAAGCCGGCTTTCTGTGCGAAGACACACTAACCTGGCTAGGATGCTTTGTGAACTCACTAAAGAAAAAGGACAAATTCTTGAAAAATTTAGCCTCCTTCAAGAACAGTATGAAGACTTAGAGTCACCTTTGCCGGAATCCAGCTTTGGGAAGCAGTCCACAGAAGCACAAAGATTGGAGGCAACTTACAAGATGCTGAACAGGTCCCAATCTGAACTTCAGGATGAAATTCGACATCTAGCAAAAGAGATCAAACAAGAGAAATCCAAACATGCTCAACAAGATGACTTGCTGGCAGATATTGCCAAGAGAATACGGTCCCTCGAAGAGGAATCGCAATCTCTCAAGGCACAAGTAGCTGGAGCCAAAACAACTGTCCACACCTTTCAAATGAACGCAGAACTGCTTACGATGGCCGTAAAAGTCGCTTCGGATGAAAATGCCCAGCCGCAGGAACTCCAGAAACAGCTTGCACCAGAAGCTGAAGCATGGAAAGAACGAGGGAATGAACTAAAGAAACGGAAAGTGAGATTGCAGGACTCCGAAGGCCGTGCACGCCAAGTTCTAAATGAGGAAGAAAATCCCAGCAAGTCTCCGTGTCATCGCTTGCTCAAGCCGAAAGCCCGCGCTGCCGTGCTCGGGGAAGACACAGTGGATGGGGAGAACTTGGAGTCAGAGAGGGAGAGCGAATCGGACAATGACGGCCACTTCCATCATCGGCCAAGAGGAGCTCTGCAGAAACTGCTTCCTGCTGCCGAGCTGAATGCTTCTTGCAGAGCCCTAGAAAGGGAGAGAAGCCGCATTTACACTCAGTTATCTCAAGTCGAGAAAACACAGGAAGCACTTGCAGAGCGTGTTAAAACGCTTCGGACCCAACAAGCATCTTTGGAGGCAGAAAATACACAGTTGCAAAGTGAGAAGCAACAACTTCAACAGAAGCTTGAAGGAATGACTCAACTGTATCAAGAAAATACACGGAAACTCCACAGGAAATTAACAGCCCAGGAAAATGACCGGGTAGAGAAAGAAGAGAAACTGTCCAAAGTAGATGGAGACATCAGCCGTGCAGCTCAAGAGTTGGAGACCTACAGAGAGCGAGTCGCAGATCTTGAAGAACACTCGGAGAGAATCGTTCATTTTTATCAGGGGAAGATTCTCTCCTATGAGAAAAAAGCACGTGATAATTGGTTGGCAGCTCAGGCGGCTGAAAGAACACTCAATGATTTAAGGAAAGGAAATTCTCACCACCGACAAAAATTAGCTGAGACAGAGTTTCAATCTGCACTTCTACGAAAAGATCCTCGTGCACTCCATGTTCCAAATAGAGCATTTGGCAGAGGGCATGCCCCCCGTGGTCCCTCACCATGGGGCCGGCCTTCCTCTGCAAGGAGAGCTTTTGTCTCTCCTCCAACTTGGTGGCGGGGCCCACCACGCACACTCTCACCTGTGCTTGAGGAGGAGGAGGAGGAGGGGGAGGCGGCGGCGGCGGCGGCGGCGGCTCAAGAGGCCCAGGAAATCCATCCTCTGGACCATCAGATTACCAAGGAGACACGAGAATCCAACTGGGAGAGGTTAACTGAGCCTCACAGGGCACCTTCTGCCCCTGGGCACCTCCTGTCACCTCCAGGGGAACAGGCAGGTAGGATGGGGATTCCTCCCCGTCCGGCTCGTCCTCCCCAAAGGCAAGACAGACTTTATCCTCATTCTAGTAGACAGTCGGCACTAGCACAAGTCAGAAGCTTTAACATGCCTTCTCTGTATAAAATGGATGCGCCAGTGTCTTTAGAGATGGAAGTCAGTAGAAGTGATACCAAAGATGATCTCGGTCACTTAAATGGGCCCAATTCACCTCTCCCTGCCAATAGGAGAGCAACTGGCCCTGGCTTTGCTCCTGCACCTCTTCCTGCACAGACGGGACCATTGTTTCCACTGGATGCCAGGGGCCCATTCCTGAGAAGACAGCCTCCGTTTCCTCCCCCTCCCCCAGGAAACACGTACGGAGCTCCTCGACATTATTTTCCACCAAGAGCTTTCCCGGCCCACCGCGTCTTGCACTGGCAATGAGAAATGTCTATTCACCGAGGCGGTCTCCTCCTTATATTCCCCCAAGAGCTGCATTTTTCTCCCCACCCCTACATGCTCAAAGTAGAAAAGACTTCTCTTTAGGGTTGATGCCACCTTCAAACAAGCCTGTCAATGAACTTCGAGAACTACAACAAGAAGCCTGACAGTACTTTTGCTCCCTTCACAAGGAATGTTGACCTATCTCCCATTTCACTTTACGTTCCTGCTGTTACTTATGTGATTCTACTGTTGCTTGAATTAAAGCTTAATGCAATTATAAATTTCACTTACACTTTTGTAGTATTTTGTACGTCAAGATGATCTGAATATGAAAAAAGGGTATGTTGCCCAGTGTCCAGAGCCCTCCAGGGGAAAAAAAAAAAAAAAAAAAAGACTCCTGGACATGAAAACTCAGCAACCACCTAGAATAAGATCACAGGACCACACATGTCCATAAGCACACACATACATACACACACACACACACACACACACACACGGGCACGCATGCTCTCTTCCTGGTGTTTTGACTCAATCACTTATGTGATTCCATGTCCAATTTCTACAAAAAGGAAGCTGTCCTGAACGCAGTACATCAAAAAATAGACACAGGCCATTCAATAGCTCCCCGGAGAAGAGATCAACAGGGCAGTGTTGGGTTTCCTCTTGTTCTTGCACTGTGAGAACATGCCGGGGGGAGGTTGGTACTAGAGCCTTCTCCAGGCCCAGACCCTGGGAACTGACAATCAAGGGTCGGCTTTGTTGTGTTTCAAAAGTGAAAGCCCCAGGGGTCATTGAGCAGAGGTTGCCAGTAGTCTGCCTGTAGCTCACTCAGCCACGTTCTGAACACGCAGAACGTGTTCTGGCACTCAGTTCCTTTGACAAGTGGTTTATGGGAGCAAAAGAGAAGACCGCTAATAACTGTGCATTTCCAAGAACACGCTGTGGTCCTGGCCCCGAGATCGGTGCTTCCCATGTGCCCGCTCACGGAATCCTCACAACCACCCTGTGAAATGCTTAGTGTTCTCATTCCCTCTTCCCAGATGGGGAAGCTGAGCTTTGGAGAGAGAAAGCAACCCGCCCAGAGGTCACATATGCGGGGGGTCATGGAGCTGGAATGTGGAGCAGAGCTGTGTGGTCAAGCAGGAGGGGCTGCCTACCTCGTGCCGGCCCACCTTCTCTTGCCACCACGATCACCCCTGCTGCTCCCTGGCAGTGGCACGGCTGCAGGCCGTGCCGCCTTCAGACAGCTTCACAAGGCAGACGAAGCAGCTTGGAGGCTCCTGGGTAGCCCTAGTTTCAGAAGGCAGGAAAGAGGGAAAAGTACATTCATTTCTTCACTCTTGCCAACAAAACCTCCTCCCTTGCCCATTCTCTTTGGACCTCGGGTACCTTCCGCTAGATAATCTGACATTTCGGTTCCTGGCCCCCTCATCCAGCCAGGCAAAGACATTCCCTCCTTTTAGTCAGTGTTTTCCCCCTTTATCCCCTTCCACACTTCCATTCTCACCTCCGTGAGCTTGACACACCAGCATGTTTCCATACGTGTCCTTCGATGTGCTTTGACCTGAACCGCGTACGGCCTCTGTTTGCACATGTGTCTTTCAGTCCTACACAGGATATTGTGCACCGACTTTATCCATTTGATTCTATGCCCTTCTTACAACTATGTGTTTAAGGCCTACTCACTTCCTGTTTGTCAATCTAGGTTATGACCTCTGACTGCAGAGTGTTCTGTGCCTAGCCCTGTGCCTAGCCCTCTGCTACCCCCCTTCACTTGTCACTCCCCGATATGTGTGTGTGTTCACATGGGCGTGCCTGTGGATGATACTTGTTCCTTCTGTGTTAACACTCACTAAAATGTGTGTTCCACGACCTCAGGGACTTGCTTATACTCACTGCTCTTCCCTTAGCTCTTAGGGCAGCACCAGCCCATGAGAGGGCCTTCAGCAACGCTGAGTCAATGAATGAGTGCGCCGTGAAGGCAGGGTCGTTTCAATGTTGATCCAGTGTTGACTGTTGCTCGCCAGATGCTGCCCTGTCCTCTAAGAGCTCGGCGTTGTAACACAGCTAACCTCGAGAGAAGTGGGAAAAGAAATCAACTGCTGATGCTACTACAGCACTGTGGATGTACTTCATGCCACTGAACTCTATACTTGAAAATGGTACCACGGTTACTTTCATCTCATGTGTATGTTACCATGATAAAAGCTACATTACTGAATGTCCACCAGCCGCTGATTCAGAAATGGAAATCCAAAGAGAATAAAAAGGTCACAGTGGCCAAAGTCCATTATGACATGAGTCAATACCATAGCTCATGGACATCCAAATGCCATGGTCAAAATTAGACCTACTCAAGCAGAAGAAGTCGCTGCCAGTAGAATGTGGTTAGCCTGTAAGGCTACGAGCGTTAAGTCTGGCCTCAAATGCGAAGAAACCATAAATAACAACGAGTAGACATTTTTTTTTCCCTTTTCCTTTTTTTTCCTTTTTCTCGAGACGGGGCGTGATCTTTGCTCACTTGCATGCAGCCTTGAACACCTGAGCTCAAATAATCCTCCTGCTTCAGCATCCTGAGTACCCACGGGTGTGCACCCCTGCAACCCACTACACCATTAGATAGTTTCAAAAGGAGTTCCTCTAGCTAGACTGGAGGAGGGATCTGCAGAAGTGGGCAAAGTATGGCCCTCGGGACAAATGTAGCCCCAGGCCTGTTGTGGTGTGGCCTGTGAGCTAAGAATAGTATTCCCATGTGCAATTGGTTGAAAGAAAATCCAGAGAAGAATACTATTTCATGACACGTGGAAAGAAAGGAAATTGAAACGTCAGTGCCCTTCCCTGACTTTCACGGGCACGTAGCCACACCCATTCATTTAGGGATCCCGTAGGGCTGCTTTGCAGCTAGAACGACAGAGGTGAGTAACAGCCACTCAGACGGTCTGGCCTGCAAAGCCAGAAATATTTACTCTGTGGCCCTTTGAGAGCACGTTTGCTGCTCTCTGCTCTGGGGACTGGACAGCAACTGCAGACACGAGTGGGCCACCCTGGAGCCTCAGGGTTCAAGCTCGGGGTCACCTTCTTGACCAAGCCCCGCTAAAGAGGGAGGCTCCTCAGAGAGAGACAATGCAGTCCCGTGCTCCACCCAACCGCAAGGCCAGGAGGTGACTGCCAGTGGAAGCCAGGGAGGACAAGGAATCTTGAGTCCCCAGGACCAGGGCTGCTGTGGGTGACACCTTCCCTGTGCCCTAAGCCCCACCCACGTTATCTGCCTCCTGTTTCGTCCCCTTTCTAAGCTTCTGTGGGTGCAATGAAAAACTAGAGAACACCTGACTGAGTGTGAAAGGATGCTGGCGAGCCACTGGTGCCTGCCGCCTCTGGTCTCCCCGCCTGGCCTCCCCTCCCCGCCAAGGCCCCGCCCCCACCCAACCCGAGGGGAGGGGCGGGCTGGCCAGGAGAGGGGGCGCCACGTGCAGGCTGCTGCCCGGGCACCTGCCCGTTGCTAGGGGCCTGACGTGTCACAAAGAGGGGAGGGGCAGCAGTGGGGACTGTGAGGCCGCTGGGCGCCTGTGGCCCTCACTCGCCCTGCAGCCAGCTCCGCTCCGCTGTGGTCCGCTGTGCTCGCTGGGTGCGGGATTCATTCCGCTTCCACACCCAACGCTTCGTGTTTTGGGCCCCTCCTGGTGGCCCGCCAGGCCTTGGTTGTGGCTGTGACAGCCAAAGCAGCCTTGTCGCCATGGCAGGGTCCAGGGCTGCCCCTCGGCTGCTCTTGGCGCTGCTCCTGGAAGAGCTGCTCAGGACTGTGGCCGCAAGGCCTGAAGACAGGAAACCAGGTCCTAATCCTCATGGTTTTCCATGGGAATTGGTCGGATGTGTAGCTGTGGCTTTTTGGGCTGCTCTGCTTTGTGTGTGGACAAGTTTTCCATGCGCTAGAAGCCGGCTTTCTGTGCGAAGACACACTAACCTGGCTAGGATGCTTTGTGAACTCACTAAAGAAAAAGGACAAATTCTTGAAAAATTTAGCCTCCTTCAAGAACAGTATGAAGACTTAGAGTCACCTTTGCCGGAATCCAGCTTTGGGAAGCAGTCCACAGAAGCACAAAGATTGGAGGCAACTTACAAGATGCTGAACAGGTCCCAATCTGAACTTCAGGATGAAATTCGACATCTAGCAAAAGAGATCAAACAAGAGAAATCCAAACATGCTCAACAAGATGACTTGCTGGCAGATATTGCCAAGAGAATACGGTCCCTCGAAGAGGAATCGCAATCTCTCAAGGCACAAGTAGCTGGAGCCAAAACAACTGTCCACACCTTTCAAATGAACGCAGAACTGCTTACGATGGCCGTAAAAGTCGCTTCGGATGAAAATGCCCAGCCGCAGGAACTCCAGAAACAGCTTGCACCAGAAGCTGAAGCATGGAAAGAACGAGGGAATGAACTAAAGAAACGGAAAGTGAGATTGCAGGACTCCGAAGGCCGTGCACGCCAAGTTCTAAATGAGGAAGAAAATCCCAGCAAGTCTCCGTGTCATCGCTTGCTCAAGCCGAAAGCCCGCGCTGCCGTGCTCGGGGAAGACACAGTGGATGGGGAGAACTTGGAGTCAGAGAGGGAGAGCGAATCGGACAATGACGGCCACTTCCATCATCGGCCAAGAGGAGCTCTGCAGAAACTGCTTCCTGCTGCCGAGCTGAATGCTTCTTGCAGAGCCCTAGAAAGGGAGAGAAGCCGCATTTACACTCAGTTATCTCAAGTCGAGAAAACACAGGAAGCACTTGCAGAGCGTGTTAAAACGCTTCGGACCCAACAAGCATCTTTGGAGGCAGAAAATACACAGTTGCAAAGTGAGAAGCAACAACTTCAACAGAAGCTTGAAGGAATGACTCAACTGTATCAAGAAAATACACGGAAACTCCACAGGAAATTAACAGCCCAGGAAAATGACCGGGTAGAGAAAGAAGAGAAACTGTCCAAAGTAGATGGAGACATCAGCCGTGCAGCTCAAGAGTTGGAGACCTACAGAGAGCGAGTCGCAGATCTTGAAGAACACTCGGAGAGAATCGTTCATTTTTATCAGGGGAAGATTCTCTCCTATGAGAAAAAAGCACGTGATAATTGGTTGGCAGCTCAGGCGGCTGAAAGAACACTCAATGATTTAAGGAAAGGAAATTCTCACCACCGACAAAAATTAGCTGAGACAGAGTTTCAATCTGCACTTCTACGAAAAGATCCTCGTGCACTCCATGTTCCAAATAGAGCATTTGGCAGAGGGCATGCCCCCCGTGGTCCCTCACCATGGGGCCGGCCTTCCTCTGCAAGGAGAGCTTTTGTCTCTCCTCCAACTTGGTGGCGGGGCCCACCACGCACACTCTCACCTGTGCTTGAGGAGGAGGAGGAGGAGGGGGAGGCGGCGGCGGCGGCGGCGGCGGCTCAAGAGGCCCAGGAAATCCATCCTCTGGACCATCAGATTACCAAGGAGACACGAGAATCCAACTGGGAGAGGTTAACTGAGCCTCACAGGGCACCTTCTGCCCCTGGGCACCTCCTGTCACCTCCAGGGGAACAGGCAGGTAGGATGGGGATTCCTCCCCGTCCGGCTCGTCCTCCCCAAAGGCAAGACAGACTTTATCCTCATTCTAGTAGACAGTCGGCACTAGCACAAGTCAGAAGCTTTAACATGCCTTCTCTGTATAAAATGGATGCGCCAGTGTCTTTAGAGATGGAAGTCAGTAGAAGTGATACCAAAGATGATCTCGGTCACTTAAATGGGCCCAATTCACCTCTCCCTGCCAATAGGAGAGCAACTGGCCCTGGCTTTGCTCCTGCACCTCTTCCTGCACAGACGGGACCATTGTTTCCACTGGATGCCAGGGGCCCATTCCTGAGAAGACAGCCTCCGTTTCCTCCCCCTCCCCCAGGAAACACGTACGGAGCTCCTCGACATTATTTTCCACCAAGAGCTTTCCCGGCCCACCGCGTCTTGCACTGGCAATGAGAAATGTCTATTCACCGAGGCGGTCTCCTCCTTATATTCCCCCAAGAGCTGCATTTTTCTCCCCACCCCTACATGCTCAAAGTAGAAAAGACTTCTCTTTAGGGTTGATGCCACCTTCAAACAAGCCTGTCAATGAACTTCGAGAACTACAACAAGAAGCCTGACAGTACTTTTGCTCCCTTCACAAGGAATGTTGACCTATCTCCCATTTCACTTTACGTTCCTGCTGTTACTTATGTGATTCTACTGTTGCTTGAATTAAAGCTTAATGCAATTATAAATTTCACTTACACTTTTGTAGTATTTTGTACGTCAAGATGATCTGAATATGAAAAAAGGGTATGTTGCCCAGTGTCCAGAGCCCTCCAGGGGAAAAAAAAAAAAAAAAAAAAAAAGACTCCTGGACATGAAAACTCAGCAACCACCTAGAATAAGATCACAGGACCACACATGTCCATAAGCACACACATACATACACACACACACACACACACACACACACGGGCACGCATGCTCTCTTCCTGGTGTTTTGACTCAATCACTTATGTGATTCCATGTCCAATTTCTACAAAAAGGAAGCTGTCCTGAACGCAGTACATCAAAAAATAGACACAGGCCATTCAATAGCTCCCCGGAGAAGAGATCAACAGGGCAGTGTTGGGTTTCCTCTTGTTCTTGCACTGTGAGAACATGCCGGGGGGAGGTTGGTACTAGAGCCTTCTCCAGGCCCAGACCCTGGGAACTGACAATCAAGGGTCGGCTTTGTTGTGTTTCAAAAGTGAAAGCCCCAGGGGTCATTGAGCAGAGGTTGCCAGTAGTCTGCCTGTAGCTCACTCAGCCACGTTCTGAACACGCAGAACGTGTTCTGGCACTCAGTTCCTTTGACAAGTGGTTTATGGGAGCAAAAGAGAAGACCGCTAATAACTGTGCATTTCCAAGAACACGCTGTGGTCCTGGCCCCGAGATCGGTGCTTCCCATGTGCCCGCTCACGGAATCCTCACAACCACCCTGTGAAATGCTTAGTGTTCTCATTCCCTCTTCCCAGATGGGGAAGCTGAGCTTTGGAGAGAGAAAGCAACCCGCCCAGAGGTCACATATGCGGGGGGTCATGGAGCTGGAATGTGGAGCAGAGCTGTGTGGTCAAGCAGGAGGGGCTGCCTACCTCGTGCCGGCCCACCTTCTCTTGCCACCACGATCACCCCTGCTGCTCCCTGGCAGTGGCACGGCTGCAGGCCGTGCCGCCTTCAGACAGCTTCACAAGGCAGACGAAGCAGCTTGGAGGCTCCTGGGTAGCCCTAGTTTCAGAAGGCAGGAAAGAGGGAAAAGTACATTCATTTCTTCACTCTTGCCAACAAAACCTCCTCCCTTGCCCATTCTCTTTGGACCTCGGGTACCTTCCGCTAGATAATCTGACATTTCGGTTCCTGGCCCCCTCATCCAGCCAGGCAAAGACATTCCCTCCTTTTAGTCAGTGTTTTCCCCCTTTATCCCCTTCCACACTTCCATTCTCACCTCCGTGAGCTTGACACACCAGCATGTTTCCATACGTGTCCTTCGATGTGCTTTGACCTGAACCGCGTACGGCCTCTGTTTGCACATGTGTCTTTCAGTCCTACACAGGATATTGTGCAACCGACTTTATCCATTTGATTCTATGCCCTTCTTACAACTATGTGTTTAAGCCTACTCACTTCCTGTTTGTCAATCTAGGTTATGACCTCTGACTGCAGAGTGTTCTGTGCCTAGCCCTGTGCCTAGCCCTCTGCTACCCCCCTTCACTTGTCACTCCCCGATATGTGTGTGTGTTCACATGGGCGTGCCTGTGGATGATACTTGTTCCTTCTGTGTTAACACTCACTAAAATGTGTGTTCCACGACCTCAGGGACTTGCTTATACTCACTGCTCTTCCCTTAGCTCTTAGGGCAGCACCAGCCCATGAGAGGGCCTTCAGCAACGCTGAGTCAATGAATGAGTGCGCCGTGAAGAGCAGGGTCGTTTCAATGTTGATCCAGTGTTGACTGTTGCTCGCCAGATGCTGCCCTGTCCTCTAAGAGCTCGGCGTTGTAACACAGCTAACCTCGAGAGAAGTGGGAAAAGAAATCAACTGTGATGATGCTACTACAGCACTGTGGATGTACTTCATGCCACTGAACTCTATACTTGAAAATGGTACCACGGTTACTTTCATCTCATGTGTATGTTACCATGATAAAAAGCTACATTACTGAATGTCCACCAGCCGCTGATTCAGAAATGGAAATCCAAAGAGAATAAAAAGGTCACAGTGGCCAAAGTCCATTATGACATGAGTCAATACCATTGCTCATGGACATCCAAATGCCGTGGTCAAAATTAGACCTACTCAAGCAGAAGAAGTCGCTGCAGTAGAATGTGGTTAGCCTGTAAGGCTACGAGCGTTAAGTCTGGCCTCAAATGCGAAGAAACCATAAATAACAACGAGTAGACATTTTTTTTTCCCTTTTCCTTTTTTTTCTTTTTCTCGAGACGGGGCGTGATCTTTGCTCACTTGCATGCAGCCTTGAACACCTGAGCTCAAATAATCCTCCTGCTTCAGCATCCTGAGTACCCACGGGTGTGCACCCCTGCAACCCACTACACCATTAGATAGTTTCAAAGGAGTTCCTCTAGCTAGACTGGAGGAGGGATCTGCAGAAGTGGGCAAAGTATGGCCCTCGGGACAAATGTAGCCCCAGGCCTGTTTTGGTGTGGCC